>NW_010243165.1:105342-128327 GCF_000690775.1 Eurypyga helias | reverse complement strand
GTAGTTTTGTCCTTTCCAGCCTGTTTCAAATAGACTGCTCTGCTGCGGTTTCTGCAGTTGAGTTCTTCCAACGCCCTTGGAAGATACATTAATTTCTTTTGCATGACATTGCATGAGATTGAACTGAGCAATTTTCCAGGAGCTCTGGTAATGGAATTATGAAATTAAAAAAAAAACCAAGAGAAGCTACTGTTTTCTTTACAAATGTTGTATGTGATACAGCAGTAAGTGGATGCTAATGAAGTGGAAACTAGTGAATTTAGTCTCTGCTCGAGTGTCAAAGTGTCTGCATATTTATAGTACTATTTTATCTGAAGAGCTGGGTATGATTTGATGGAATATGCAGTGGCTTCCTGAAACCACTGGGCACCCAAATAACTGAACAAGCATGTTGTGAATTTGAATGTAACTTTCACATCTAGGACTGCATAGGTACAGGCAATTACTTGTGTGAATGTGCAGAGGAAAACAGAATGTAATGTCTGCTAGGCAGCCAATAAACTTGAATTATATCTTTCTGTTTCCCTCAGTCAGGAAGTCACTCAGCTATTTTTAAATCTGTATCCATGAACATAGTCAGACATAAGGCTCTTTCTTGAGGAAAAAAAGGACAGGAAAAGATTTAAAATATCTTGAAATTTCCTACCCCTGTTTATCTCCTGCTGCCTCTCTTTTTCTGTCACAGGGTTTACAGGTTTTTCCAGCCTAAAGGCAGGAGTCCAGGAGCTCTTTCCAGGAGTCCTTAATTTTAAAGGGGTGTCTGTATAGCAAGTAAGCAATCAGTGAATCTTTCACTCAAGTGTTTTTTTTGCTGACATGTAGTCCATCTCTTGGCAAGTTCCTAGGAAATTTGCTAATATTTAGATGCTAGAGGATGGTGATGACAGTCAGATGACAGCAGGTTGTCACTACTCTCTGGAGTACTAGACCCTGAGAAAACATGGGTGTATGAACTGTTCTCTGTCAGCTGCGCTTTGCAAATGCAAAAATGGAGACTTTAAGATTTGATGTCCTAAAAGTTTCACATGAAATCCGCTTCTGGGTTTTACAGTGATAAACTGGGTTTATCACTGTAAAAGGTATCTGAGCAGGTTAGTTAAATCCCTGGGCTTTAGTTTGGGCAGTTTAGGTTCATTTTCTAGCTCTAGTACAGATACAAGATGGGATTTTGAACAAGTTACTCGGAACTTAATCATATAGCAGTAACTGTGTTTAACGTATATTTTAAGGTAGGGTCTTTAACTTGTACAGCCCATAGCACAGATTAAAGTCTACCTTCAAGAACTACCTGAAATTATAGAAAAAGACAATTATAAAAGAAAAATCATTCCCTGTGGTATCCGATATCCTGCTACTGCATGTATGTAATATCTTTGTAGCAAACTAATTATCGGCCACGTGCTAATGAAGGGGAATAACAATTTATATGGAAGGGCCATGTGAAAGCAGGAGAAGAAAGATGTAGAAAAGAAGAGTCAGAGGAAAAGACAATAGATGATATATATCTGGGCTGGTCACTAAGTCGTTGGTGTACCTTACTTGTCTTTAATGCTGGTGTTTCTTTATGTTCATATGACTGATGTCCAGGTGGAAGGCAATCCATCCTTTGCTCTGTGTGGTCAGAATACCTCCTCTCTGTTCCGTGCATTGATTTATATTCCCATCAGTGCAAAAACATTGTTTAATTTCTGAGAACAAGTGTAATATGATCCTTGTTGCACTCGTGAGATGTTCAAATTTGCACTGAGCACCCTTATATCTAGTGGTGGACATGGGTATAAAACCCAGAATCATGTATATGAAACTGTTAATTTCTTTTACTGTTAACTTTCACCCTCTAGGTTCTGGAATGGGAAAACACCCCATTAACAGCTCACTTGGAGAGAGTTTTGAAGCCGCTCTCTACCCAGTCCTCGTATTCCAATGATTGGCTGTAAATCTGAATTATGCCAGACAATGTTACACTATCAGGCATGAAAATGGAATCTGTTGGCTCCTAGAGGAATAGTCTTTTAGCACAGCATTGATCCCAGACCATCAAGAAAAAAAGAATAAAATAATGAAGTCTTTTTTTTTTTTTTTTTTTTTAGTGTGTTCATTAGAAATGGTTGTATAGCCTGAAATATGCTGAAGTTAAAATGATGAAGACAAGAATTTTCTGGTGAAACACATTACTTCAGAAAATGCCAGCTTGTGGAAACAGAAGCTGTCTGTGAGAAAAATACAGGTTAGCAATGTTTCCTAATGTGAATTTTTTTTAAAAAGTGTTTTGGAATTATTGAAATATCTTTCTGACCTTTCTGGAAGCAATTGAATCTGTTTTTCAGAAAACATTTTATTATGCAATTTTAATGTTATAATTTTCTTAAAAATTCTCTTGATCTGAATTTTTGTTCTGATTTGTGATGGAAAAGATTTCAAAATATTGAAAAGGTCCCTTCCAACCCCTACCATTCTGTGAAAAACTAGCATAGAGTAGCAAAGCGGGTTCAGTGTAGTTGTTTTGGAGGTCCAAGATCAGAGATCACCTGATGGGTAAAAAAATGTTTTCCTTTCAAACAGGCTGAGCTATCATGTCAGATTTCTTTATGCATATTTGATAATTATATTAAATATTCTAAATTAAAAAATCTTTATCATCAATGTATCCATGCAGTGTTGTTAATTTCCTACCAGAGGCACAGAGGTGTTGCTGGCCACCAAGTAGCATATATTAATAGTTGTAGAAGGATGAGTCATATGCTCATTTTACATTTTTCTTAAGGGTTATTGTCTAAGCATGCACTCAGCTAAAAATCTGTACTAAATGGGTGATCATAGTTTAATAGCAACTCATGTTTGAGCTAGAGGTAAAACTCCTTAGAATCCAGCAAAACACTTGGTCTAGACATGGGATATGTACATGCATATTTACTCTGCATCTTGTAGAGTTTCAGTTTCAGTCTGCATTTGGAATATGTCATTTTTAAGTGGCTCAATAACTGAATAAATCCAGGAGATCTGAGATGTTCTCAGTCTTGTGTATCCCAGGCTACATGTGACTGAAAAATATGTATTTGTTAAGGAAATTAAGTATTAATTATTTTAATGAAATGCACAATGCTCATGTCATTACCTAATATGTATTACTGATACCATTAAAGAGTAACTTCCACATGCTTCAGGTCTTAGTGTAGTGTATATTAAAAAAAAAAAGTCTTCTGTTGCCTTCCCATGTGATGAGGACTGTCAGGACTGGTCCAGTATTGGAAAACTGGTTGATATTTCTGTTTAAGAAACAAAGTAAATAAAACAAACTCCCTGGAATGGATACCTCTGCCATGTTCTCTTGGAAGGCTCCTAATTGGACAGAGGTGCTCTCTGTCTACGCGCAGAGCCCAGCGATCAAACACATGTGGGGAATTAATTCCTGCAGGTTTTATAGCCACCTCTGCACAATAACAATAAATAATGAAATAAATGTAGGGTCCTTTTGCTGCTTGGTTCTCAAAGCAGCCTACAGACCACTTACACAGTAGCGCATTGATTTTTCTCACCCTTGGAATACAGCGATCCTGTGTCAAAACATGGCTGCCACTTAAAAGCACATAGCAAAATTACATGGCATTTAGGACAGGAATTAAAACTCGAGGTAAAAACTACAGGGTATTTTTAAAGCTATGAAATATAAGAGTTATGTGGATGGTGCCTGGCTTTTTTAATGCATATCTCTCATTGCTGTTTGACTTCAGATCTAGAAATCTGCAGAAAATGACAATATTCCTTAGTCAGTATTCCTTATTCCAATATTCCAGTATTCCTTAGTTCCTGAGTCAAGGAATGTCTCTTGCTCTTTCATGCTTAACTTCCTTTTTTCATTTCTAGCTCTGACCTTACACTGCAGTCTTGTCAATACCAATAGTTGAACTTGACCGGAGCTGGAGAAGTGACTGTAGTTTTGTTGGCCAAATCTGTGAATTTTGTCAGTCTAGTTGGATACCAGTAGCAGAGAAACAGAAGATGAGAACTCCACATACATCGTGAAAGAGCCCAATCCCCAGCTGTGCTTGAACTGCCTGCACAGTCTGTGCTTTCAGAGCTTAGCTGTTCTTGGTACCTAAGCTAGGGTGATGGGAGTTGGTGTGGGCATGCCTCTCTGCTGTGACCCTGCTTGCGAGCACATTCTTCAACCTGTCCCTCCTAGGGTAGTTTTGAATATGTGTCACAGGTAGTGTTGAAATCCTTTACAGGTGTTATCTCAGCTGTCAACCCTTGTCCAGGAACTTGGAGCTACTGCTTGAAAGTCCTTATTCAGTATGTCTTCTTTGATTCAAATGTATTTGTTTGCATTTGCTCAGATTAAATGTAGGTGATTTTTACTTGAAAATCCTGGTATCTTTTGCTTCTTCCATGTCTGTCTTAATATTCCTTTTCAGTGTGGCCAGAGGTGCAGTGATAATTTCCTTAGGTTTTATTTCTCTTTTTCATGTGTGTATGTGTGCATATCTATCCCAGTTACTCAGTTTATAGGGAGGTGTCCCAGTTTGCTTTTCAAAATGCTTGCTAATAGTAACTAGTAACTTTTTCTAAGCTCTCTGAAATCCTGTATTAGAAATTTTGATTTGAGTACTTTATGGTTTCTAGTACTGGGCTGCCTCACACCACCATGTTCTCCATTGACTCCTCCCTTATTCATAAGAAGCTGATGGAAAAAGATTAACAAACTTTACCATGTTTTTATTTTTTAAGGATTAAGGGAAAGAAGGTGTCATAGACTCAGGAGTAGTTCTTTTTTATTCTCCTACTCGTATTTTCAGAACCCTGAAAGAATATCCTTGGTAATGAAAGCTCTATCTTTGAATGTTAGAAGTAATACATTTTAGACTCTTACCTCAGATAAAATTGCAAGATATTATTGATTTCCATTCTCCACAGTTTAAAGATGCAGGGTTTGGGTGGTTTTCTTTTTTTTTTTTTTTCCAGGGTAAGCGCTAATGACACACTGTTAGAGGAACTACTGTGTGCACAGTAGTGAGGAATGAAGCTCTAAAGGTCTGGAAGTTTGGAAGAGGTCAGATGCCTCAAAATGCTTGGATTCCTCTCAAAATTTTTTCTTAGCTGTATAAATCTACCACCCAGCTGTCATCCTCTGAGGAATTAGCAAAAAAAGCGTATTTATAAGACAAATCGTTTGGCTGATGGAGAGAAATATGTTAGCAATATTTTTTTGATTCACATTTGAAAGTAGAATATTTCTTCCATTGCAGTCAGGAGTGAGGGCTGCATGTAGATTCTTTCCAGCAAACTTACAAAAGCCTTATTCTTTCTGCAGGCATTTCGCCACACCACCGTGGGCTGTGATCTTGTCAGTTCTCATAAGCTAGTAACACCAATGGTAACAAAATACTTTCCCTAGTTATAGGATGTACATTTCCATGAATTGGTTTGGTTCATCTTGTATATGAAGTGTCAGATCTTTTTTATTTTTTTAAAAAAGCACGAAGAACACTGGAAGAATTTTGAGCAGTTTTCTCACTGTTAAAAGCTAGTCAGGGGAGAAGAAGCCATTTCTTAGAACTGATTCAGTAATGGCAAAAACCTGTTGGGCACAAACAGCCTGAAGGGCTGGTAGCCCCTTTCTCTGTGACTGCCTTAGTGAGGCAAGCTGGCTAAATCAGACAGGATCGGGCCAAAAGCAGATAAATGAGCTGGTATTTCATGGTACAAGATTTTGCATCTTCTGCAACGCAACCCAGCATCTGAGGTAGTAACACCAGAAAAGACAAACTAAATGGGAACTCTCCCTCCTTTGCTATATAAGCAATTATCATTCAGGTGGATTTAAAAGGGCTTTACAGCCTAGCTCGTTTATATAATGTGTTAATGTGTATTACTTCTCCTGCCACTGAAAGCCAGCCACTTATGAACTGAAACATGGCATCAATTCAACAGCATGTAGCAGCAAACTGCAGCATGGCAGGCGCTGAGCACAGCAAACATCTCCAGCTGAAACAGCCTGGAGAGCGGCAGGAGGGAGAATTTAAATTGCGCAGTGTGTATTTAGATAGGACTTGCAACTTGAGACTTGTGGAAAAAATTACCCGGGGTTGTTGGTGATCAGTGATGGCGATGAGCTCGATCCTGAGCCTCGCTCAGAAGACGGTGCTGCTAATGCTGCAGCACTGCCTGGCAAGCACGGCGGCGTGTCGTTGTTGGCTCAGAAGGGAAAGAAACTTCTGAATTTGTGGCCAGCACTACTAGCAAGAGCAACTGAGTTTTCTCCTCTTAAGTAGACCCTGCAAACATATGTAGAGCTCAACATCTGGGTTCCTCTGACAACACTATTATCATTTTGTCATATTTCAATAGGCAATACTTCTTTGAGTAGGTAGGTTATTAGAGAGATGCAGTTGCTGCTCTGGGGCATTAGGTATCTCTTCCTGTGAAAGCAGAGCATTATGAATGCAAAAGACTCTTCTTGCGAACATCATTGAGAGGATGGAAGCTCTGGTGGGAAAACTTCCAAGTGAAACTTTGGCTTCACTCAGCTGGAGTGGCATGGTCTCCATACTAACAGCACCTTCCCTCCCCTCCTACACCCCCCCAACGCCCCCCCTTTTTTTTTAACCACAAACTTCCCCGTGTCACAGCTCTGTGCAAATATTTCCCATATGTCAGCTGGCTGATCCAGTAATCACTTAAGGCTGGGGTGTAAATTACACAAGCGGCAGCACGCACACAAATATCTGACTTGTACGATTCTGTAATTCGGTGAAATTTAACTATGGTGAATTGAAGTGATTTTAAATTAAAAACTTTCCTTTAATAGCTGTAAAGATTCAGTGCTAGAAGGGTTATTAGTCTGTCTCCCACCTTGCTCCTAGCCAACGTAGAATGTCTTGCTTGTGTTTTAATGGTGCCTTTCTTGCTGTTTGCTTTCTCCGTTTGCTTTCATTTCTGTCCAGCGTGCTGTCACTACGCCATGAACTAGTTTCTTTGGGTAGGAACTATCTTTTTTTTGAACACCTAGAATGTGTGTGGTGTTTTGTAAACAAATTAATTAATAGTGTATGCTATTGTTTATTTTATATCTGTAATAGTGCTCTTGAGCAGTTGACTGTAATGTTTCAGACAGGGTAATAGCCAGAGAGTATTTTGATTTTAGGGAATTCTGGGAGGCTTTAAATTAATCTTTTCCTTCAAGGTGGTAGGAGTGCGTTCCTCAGCACAACACTGGCTGAGTATATGCTGGCATTCATGGGAGGCAGAAGAAATATAATGGTGCAGGGTACTTGGATTTCTGAGACGTTTTAGAAAGAAAAGCTTTTCAGAAAAGAATGCTGTGAACAGCCTTGGCTGTAGATTTCACGCCCTGGTTGTACATGTGCCTGTCTGTGTGCCGAGTTCCGCTGGCCCCCGGCGGTGGCTGTGCTGTGTGGGGCTAGGGGGGAGGCAGTGAGCCGGGTGGTGCTCCAGCCAGCGGTGCAGGATCTGGTGGAGGGCCTGCTCCCAACTTCACAGCTTGCAGGAGCAAGAGCTCTTGCTGATGGAGTCACCTTCTCCCAGCTCATTGCCACTTTTAGTGTTTCACTGCACTTACTGACCAGTCTTTACACTGCCTGTAACAGTTCCCATGCAAGCCTTATGCTTGCCCCCTTTCCCTCTTGTTTTCCTCAGTTCCCTATTTTTCTTCGGTTTCTGCACTTCCAATTTCTTTTATTCTGTCTTACTTTGCTTCCTTTCTTCAGTTTCTTTTTCTCCTCTCTCCCTCTTTATTCCTCAACATTATTTCTTTCCTGTACTGTTGTAGACATGGACATTGAATACTGTGGAAAAATAGGAAAAAAAGGATTTCTGTATTGGAGAATTATTAGACTTATTTGTCCCTTCTCTCCAGCTTGCACTCATTCTCTCTTTCACAGTTGTATCGATAGTAAAAGTGATAGTAAAAGCATTTTGCACTGAACAATACTGTGAATGAATGTAGCCTGCAGTATGTCACGACCAGATTCAGTTGATAGGACTGGAGAGGGGACAATAAAGAGATTGCAAATGTGACATTTGAGTTGTATGGCTTAGCTACCACTTTTATAAGGTTTTTTTTCCTTCTTTTTTTTTTTTCTTATTTGTCTCCTGAAGCACAGAAATGCAAGCTGTCTTTCGCAGTTTCAGGCAAAACTTTACCTGATTGTGTAAAAGCATCAGTCAGTAAAGGCAGGCTCCAGCCTCATCGTCAAGATTTAAGAGGAAAAAAAGCCCAAGACCAAGAGGCAGTTTAGCGTAACTCCTACATTATCCATTGCTTTTGATATGAACTGGCTGAGCACACCCTTGACAAGAACACCCACCAACGTGGACCTCTGCATGACGTGCATTTCTGAGTAAGTATGCAGAAGTCCAATACCTTTCCTTTCTGACTGGCTGCCACAATCCAAAGAGTTGGTGGAATTGGCTTAGATAAGGATTGCCTAAACCAAGCTGGCTAGTACCAGTAGACCGGTTCTGTGACTCCCCCAGGAATATTTGTGAGCTCTGGAGCTTCTCTGGGGAGTTCAGGGGAGCTTTGAATTGTGGTAAGAAGTGGAAGTGCTGTGTGATTTTCCTTGGGGAGAGGAGCCCTCACAGACAACAGTGGTTCTTGGTCATGAATGAAGGTGCAAACTGAATCTCCCTGCACCTGCTGGAATAAAACTGGCCTTAGATGTTATTTTTAAAAGTTTCTTTTAATGTCTCTGTAGCAAGTCTGTAGAAATCACATAGGAAAATGAAACTCTTGTTGCCTTCAGTTGCAAGGGGAAGAAGCAGAGCAGTTCTTTACCACGATTTCTGTAACTCAGAATTATTTACTATAGCAATTATTTCTGGGAGTTCAGAGTAATTTTAGGATTTTTTTTTTCTGGCAAAAACCCGCAGAGATAAAAATGGCTCTTGCCACACTGGTACAGTGGCAACCACTGCAAAGCAAAGTGCTCCCTGGAGATGTGAAACTCAGCAGTTTCCCACTGAGTGCTGGACCAGCTGTGAAAGGAGGAGGAATAAAAGGTGATATGAGTTAGATTTATGCTGATGTATGAGGTGAGTGTAGATTTTTTACTTAGAAGTTGCTAGAAGGTCATGGTATTTTACCAACTGAGATTTATACATTTGAAAATGAACCTCCAAATGGGAATGTTTCCAAAGTCTAATAAAGCAGAGCTATGCTCATACGCTGGCCTTGGCAAGCCTGCAGGTAAGTTCCACAACTTCTACCACCTTATAAACACTAAGATGGGTTATATAGAAAAAACTATAGAGGCTCTATTTAGAGACTTATGGTAGCAAGTAGGCAGAAAAACTTCAAAACCACCAATTTAATTTATTGAAGGTCTCAACAGGAATATATAGGAAAAAATTCAGTCTTCAACAGCAAATATTCCCCCAGCAACCCAATCTACCCGCCAAGAGTACCCAGAATTTAAGGCAGGGGGTGGGGGAACCATGTCAAACCTATTCAGTAATACCCCTAAACAAAACTCAGAGGATGAATGTGATCCTGAATCTGTATTTTACCTGATGAGCTCAGCAAGGAAGCATATGGCTGAGGGGTTTTTCAAGCTGTACTTTCCCATTTATGTAATAGTACATCACGGTTGTAGACAACACGAGAACACCCACTGGGATTTAGGCATATTTTTTAAAATTTTCCAGCCCATCTCTGGATTTCATAAAGATTCTTAAAAGTTCCTTTTGTGGATCCAAATTGGGAAAACACAGGTGAGATTAAGAAGTTGTTTCTTGTTCCAACTAAAATGCAGGTAATGCCGTTTTAGGATTCAGGATCTCTGCTTCCAGGGAGTTGGAACGTGCCAAAAAAAAAAATGCAGGCCAGAAATGAAGTCTGGACCACACCAGGGCACAAATCAGTGCATTTTCGGGAAATGGCCACTCCCTCCAGCATCCTCGCAGCTTGCTGGTACAGCGGGTCATCACGGCTCTGCCTGCGCTGGCTCTCTTCCAGTCCTGAGCTCTAGGAATTTCTAGAGGCCAATTTATGCTGCCCTTGCTATATTGGAGCAGGATAAAGAGGCCACAGTGAATGATGGAATTATTTGCCTGTATAATTCCAGAAAGTGACAGGAATCACAGTCCTCACACCCATTTGTAATAACGTTGTATTAAACCATCATTAGGTTCTTCACTAAATCATTTTTAGAAGTGTATTTTTTTTCTTGCATTGCCTTTCCAGGATCAGAAGAAAGCCAAATAATATTTTACACCAGACAGACAAACATAGTGTTTTAAACTTTAGTGTATCTTGTGATATGTTGTGGTTTTAGACTTTTTAAACCCAAGATGCACTTACACCTCGGATATATTTTAATGTGAAAAGTACTAAAAGGAGCTCTTGTAACCACTAGGTATGGATAACGGGTTTATTGTGTTTGCATGTAGCCTTCTGCTATAATACACCTGAAGAGCTACCCCTTTCACGTCCTTTCAACTTCTGTTTGCCCCAGAGATGTATAGTATTTTAGCATGAATAAAAGGTAGAGTGCACAATACGTTATGAATAAGCATGTGTGCTCATTCGGGCTGCCAGCATGTTCTGCCTTAGCAGAGCTGATGAAAGGATGGGATTATGAACATGGTCCCAACTGCAGGAATTTTTGTTACGTTATATAACCACTATATTTTCCCCCCCCCCCCCCCAAATTTTTCCTTATTGATTTTCTAGAAGTTATTCTTTGTTATATTTTTAACTTAGTAAAATGTACAAGAGGTTGCTGTTCAGAGCTATCTTGTGTAGCTCTGACAAACTGGTTCATACTTCAGGGCTGGGTTTAGTTTCTAGGAGTATGTTTCACTATGCAAAATGGATTTGAGTTGTGGAGTCTTGCCAGTACTCCTCATAAAGTGGACCCTCACCTAACATAAACTTTTTAGGGCTTATCCTACATCTGCAGTTCACGATTTGTGGTACACACAGGCCATGTGCTGGGGGATGTATGGAACTCCCAGCTGGTTTCATTAAGGTAGGTTTCCAGTTGTATGTAGGAGATCTACTTTTGTCCATGTTGAGCGATGTTTTCACAATGGCTCTTCTAGCAGCAAGTTGTTGAAATGGTGGAATTTATAGTTGATTACATTAATAGAAAAAAAGAAAGCTCATAATTTTTTTACAAGAGTCATATTGTTGCTCTTGTAAAGGAAGCATCATTCACCAGATATTGATCCCTCTCCTCTGGCTAGAAGGACTGGTCTTCCAGTTCCATGAAACTGTATCTGGCACAGCAAATGGGAACCTTTTGCATTTAAATGTAATTGCTCTCGCATGAAAACAGAGAATATTACCAAAGACTTGTGCCTGGACTCCATACCTTTTAGCAGAAAAAAATGAATCTTGCCTCTGTTTTGGTGTGTGGGGTTTTTGGTTTTGTTTGTTTTGGGGTTTAAAAAAAAATATTACTTAAGTAGTATTTTAGTAATAAAGCCAACTTTGAGTAGGAGATATTACCTCACTTCAGTGCTTGCTGGAGTCTTGCTGACTATATTGACTTCGTATTTTGGGTCTCAGACCTTCTCTCAAACCCAATTTGTCTTTTTTCTAACTATGTGAATGTAAATTGGTGTGGCCCTAAGTAGGCCTCGGTGCATGCCAGATGAGGCATCCTGGGGCTATGATATGTATCAGTACTGATCTGATCTGAGATTTTTCCTCCCTGGAGAGAGGGCCTGCCAGGTGCATTGCAATCACAATCCCCCTGTGGAACTGTCGTATGGTTCATGTCAGGCAGGTGAGGTGAATGCAGGGTCCTTCTAGAATAATACCAGGGAGGTAAATGAATTATTTAGGCAATGTGTGCCAGGACTCACCCCCATAGTATTGATGATGCAGTGTCCTGAACAACAGCTTGGCAGTTTGGGTACTTAAAGCCAGATCAGGTTGTCTTTCAGGCTTTAGTATATTTTTATATACATGCCTTCCTAATCTGGAACACAAGCAAAACCTTTATAACCAGCAGGATGGTTTTGAGAAAGAGACTAGAGGGAACTGAAGGCTATTATATCTGCCTTAAGTCTGTGATTTCTTTGTTTCCTTTCTCCTAGACCCTTTTTCCTCTGGAACTGGATGTAGAAAAGTCCAGTTTTTGTCTCTTCCTATATTTTGATATTATTTTAACTCACTATTATTATTATTACATCATTATTAATGTGCAAGAGTTTTTGAACATTATTTCCTCTTGCTTCCACAAAATCCATGGTTCTTAATCAGTACAGAATTTTATACATGTGCTCTTATATTCTCTTTTAAAGTATTTAAAACAGTGAGGTCTAGTGTGTTGTCAAGAATTGATTTTGTAGGTCAGTGTGAATTTACTTGAAATATGTATGAATATATTGTGTATATAAATACAGTTTCACCTTGGGAGGCAGGTACTCTAAAACTAAGGCTAATTGCTCATGTCTTTGGAGATCAGGGAAATAGTTCTGCCTTCTCTTGAAGGATGCATCTACCTTAGTAATTTAGTATCCTAGAAGAGTACTTTTGGTACAGATAGCCACACTCCCAAACTAATGTGTGTAGTGAACATTGTGCTATGAACTGAAACTCTGTGATGTGGCAGCATACCATGTCTTATATTGCTTGTACAGTACCTACAGAAGCCATATATGGATCTACATCTTAAACATAAAATTTCTAAAACTTTAGTGAGAGATAATTAATTCACTACTAATGAATAATTACAACCACCGAGAGAGTGGACTGAAAAACTTTAATCAGCACTCATGAATGATGAAATGGAGCCATTTGACAAATTTGCAAAACTACTTTCTTGGGAGTAAAGAATTTTTTTTTTTCCAATTTTCATATATCTGGAATGTCATATGTAACTGTTCTTAATCTTTCTGACAAAACTGTTTTGTGAGAGATTAGAAAGAAGACATTTGAGGTGAGTAGGGGGTGCTTTATGAAAAAAAATCATGGGGCAGGTTGAAGCTGTGGATGTGTCAGAAAGTTCAGACTCCTGACTGGGAAGCTGCTACTCACACTTTAAAATAAGGATCTTTTTTTTTCTGTCCTGACCTCTCTTCCCAAGTCTGGCATTTGGCTTTGTAGCACATTGGTCAGTTCTTCAGTCAGTGTTTCCTCGAACGTTTATAGCTCCACTTTAAAGGTGGAATTCTCATCCTGAAGATGATAATCCTTCATCATGTAAAATGACCATGCTGTAATAAGATCTTCTTGCAGGGTGAAAATGTGTTATTAGGTGTCAGTCTGCAGGCTCGGGTCATCCACCAGCTGTTATACTGCACAGGTTGTATTTTTTTGCAACATTTGGTGGAACATTTCAGGACTGCAGGATTATCTGAACCAGATGTGAAAAGTCATCTCCCTGACACAAGTGTGCAATTAGTCATAAGTGATTACCCATGACCCCTTATGTGGAAGGGGAGGGAAACTTAGGGTTAACTGCTTGTCTGCACCTCAACTGAAGAGGGATATAAAAGTTCCTCTTTTTTACCTCTCAGTCTACAGCCAGTTTTCTGCTTGTTCTTGCTTTTGAGACTTTTCAGGGACATGTAAACTAGGAGAAACCTAGAAACCTGAGTCCTGCTTGGAAAACTGTGACAGAAAATCACTGAGAAGGAGACCTGAGTCCTAGTTTTCTGCACCTCGTTTGCAGTTACAAAGTCAGTGTAATATCACAGCTTCTCACCAGTGAAGGGACTGGATCTACTGGCCCAAAGGCAAGAAGCAAATCAAGGACTTCCCTCTGACTAGGTAACCCTTCTCTTCTGTATGGAGTAGGACTTCATTTTGAGTTACCTCTGCTGCCAACAGGTCCAGTAACATGACGAAGGGAAAGATGTGAGACTCTCACAGGATTTCTCTGTCAACATCAAGACCTTAACTCCCTCTGGAAACCAATAATCAGTCAGCACAATTCCTAGGCTACTGCTCAAATACCATTTCTAACCATGGCTAACTCAGTTTCTGGATAGATCTAAGTGGTAGCTCTGTCCCTGTGTATTGGTAGAGCTCCTAATACAGTGGGCTTCCTGTATCTGCTGAGACGTGTTTGCTGACGTAACTGAACAAGTTATTTTATGACAACATGAAAACCTTTGTAGAAATCCAATTACACAGTTGTGATGGTATCAGGAACTGGATGAAGCCTTTTATTATTTAGAACCAAATGGAAATCTCAAATGCTTTTGGCAAGCTACATGCTAAGTTATGCTCTTTAGTTGATTAATGATTTTCCTTTGTAGGACTAGGGATCATCTTTACATCTCCAGTGTGATTTTCACACCTGCTTTCCCTCAGTTATGGATGTAAGCTATAAATTGGTCAGGGGTCTGCATTTATTTATGAAAGAAAGGGCCACGGCTCAGACACAGAAAAGGAAAAGGTAGCTGGTGCTACATAGACTTTGAGCAGCAGGTGGAGATATAAGTCCCTACAGGTTGCAAGTTGTTGTCACAGAAGGTAGATGTAGTCAGTCAAAGGTGACTAACTCACGTTGTCTTCTGACAACTGAGCTGACAACTCACGTTGTCTACTCTTCAACAAAAATTGTCTCAGATTTATCAACACTGAGCCTTACTTTTTAGTTCCCATCCGTTTCTCTAACACAGCTTATCAACAGTTAATGCAGACTCAGAGGATGTGGTAGAACTGAGTGGTACCATCTGCTTTCTGAAGATGCTCTATGAAAGCTGAGCTGCTTCCTGACCCTTCCAGAGGACCTATGGCCAAGGAGCCCAGGACAGAGCACGTCTCATGAGATATTCAACAGTAAGCACAACAATTTCCCTTGAATGGCTCTGGAAAAGGAGCAGACCTTTGCAATTTTGCTGTGGTTACTAACCTACCTAATAGCACTGCAACTCCCAGAGAAAATCCCAGCTGGAGCACTTGACTTTCACCCACAGTCATGAGGATAGGTGCCAACAGACCAGATCATATCTCCTGCCCTATTCATATCAATAGCAGATGGAGAATTAGGTCCTGAGGGAGTTGTCTCATCACAGCTACTTTTGTGGACACTGGAAATTTGGATTACCTGAATGAAGTTATGATTTCTTAGGCGTAGTGCCTTTACGGGAAACCAAGAGCCTGACTTCCCTCAGTAGGTATTTAAAAGGTTTACCAGGCTACCTCTTCATCTCATTCACCAGTCAGAGTAGGATATAAACCACAAGCTTGGCCACTGAAGTCTTCCAGACAGTTTTGGCTTCCCAGTGCTGGCCAGGCTCAGACAAAGAAGCTTTGGCATTTGTCCCCTGGAGAAATTTTCCTTCCCTTCAACAGTGGTCAGTTCTTTCTGAATCTGCATGATTTTAGGTAAGAAGAAACATCTTAGTTTAGATTTAAGCCTTTCATCGTCTTTCTTGAAGTTTTTTTTCCCCCTCAAGTGCTTACCATCAAGGCAGGGCTGCATGAAACACATTTACTTCTGAGTTTTCAAGCATTGCCTGCACTGTAAAATTTAATGGACATCAAGGGAAGAATATTTGTTGGTCAAACAACAATTTTTCAAGATTTATGGCTTCTATCACTCCTGGTTATGACCTTACCCTCCATCTCAGCCACCCCTCTCAGCATGCAGCTGAATTTTTCCAGTTTCATGGTACACTTGAAGTTCTTCAGAATTCAGTATTCATACTGAGTCCTGACAAAGCGTTGAGTGTTCACCCGAATGTTCAGATAAATATTAGACCTTAGCATTGCCCTCCAGATGGAGAAAAAAAACTCAAAACAACCTTTGGAGGTAAGATCAACTCCATCCAATGCTTCCTTGGCAGCTGTGACAGCTCTGTCCTGACTCTGCCTATGCAGCCCTGAATCCTTCTCTGCAGCTGGGTGGCTCCTGATACAACCTGAGATGAGGATGAGCAAGGGTTGGCGACATCTGTATGTGGCAGAAAGTGAGATGCTGTTCCAGCAATAAGGGATTAGCACAAGTGAAAGAGAGCTCTGACTGTAATTTCCCTTTGGCAGCTTAGCTACAACACTTAACTTTGAATGTGGGAGCAGGTCCGTGGAAGCAAAACGACCTGTTCGCCTCCTTGCAGAGCAATACGTGCTGAAGCCTTGTGGGATCAGCACTCTTGTTTGGATTTCTGAATTCCTGCCAGATCAGGGCATTTAGTTTGGACTGTAAGAGAAATGGAAGCTGTTCACAAGGCTTGGGTCCAAATTTCCACACCATGTGCTCTGTTTGGAGATCAGTGTGGAGGTTTGGGCCTGCCATAAAAGTAGAGGGAAAAGAAAGGAACATTTATTAAAGAAATGAAATGAACAGGAAAAATAGAGAATGAACCCAAAGGGTGTCCATCCATGGTCTTGGGCATCACAGATTAGGCAGGCACTAGCACTAAACAGGGGAAAAGGCCAGACAGGGGACAATGGAAGAATAAACCAAAGGTAAAATGAAGCAAATTTTCAGTGGTATGGTGAAGGTGACTAAGGCTCAACTGATTACCCACCTAGAGTTAGAAGTTATAACTAATGCCTTCTTTGGCAACTTCTGGCTGAAGGAGCTGGAGACTGAAGTAGGGAATGGGAGGGTGACAGCTCTGAGACCTTAGCCGTGTGCCAAGACAATGTGAGCAGCCCAAATCTCTTCTGTTGGGGCTGCTCTGAAGCTCCCAGTTTGAACCCTTTCCATGTCTGGTTGGAGAAAATTAGAATATGCCTGATGTGAAGAACCTTATATTTGGGTGGCGGGGCTGATTTACATAAACATAAGACCTTGGTAATGAACATTGTTATGATTAGTTAAAATTGGAAACTGGACAATTAGCAAGAAATGCTGTTTAATTGGAGAAAGTATTATCTCTGTTGCCCTTTTAAATCTAGTTGCAGAAAATTGCCATCAGATGAAATCACCATACCCATTAATTTAATTGGAAAATAACTTTAAGAAGAAAAGTCTGGTGCTTCATAATATAGGTGGTGTAAATTTTACAGTAGTTCTTAACAGCCAAAAAAAGAAAAAGATCAATGGAAACACCTATGTTTCATTGCATAAGAGCCAAATCAGGATCAGAGTCATGGGTTTCCTTCTGAACACCACTTCTTTATTTGGAGTGATTTTCACTGTCTTTCCAAAAAAACTAGGAACGTGCTTCAAAATTTTAAGTTGCCAGTGTGGCAGCAAGAAGTATAAATACCATTAAAGCCCTCTTAATTCAAAAGAACAAGTAATATTATGTGCTGTCAAACCACAGAACATAAATGACAACTGAATCACCTGGCACTGTCTCTTTAACTCAAGATCTGCCATGTCTGAATGTGTGGGGCAGTTTTATTTTCCTGTCTTGGGGCTGCTGCTTCTGCATTCCTCTTTCCTCCATGTGAGTTTATTTTCCATTCTGTTTTTTGTTGTTTAGGTAGGTGCAGTAATGGCATTCCCAGGGCAGTGCCGGGAAGCATGGCCTTTCTGGAATAGGAAAGCAAAAGCTATTTCAAACCTCAAATCTGATTATGCAGGACACCCTGCATTTGGGGCAAATTTTCATGAGGTTAAACATAAAATGCTGCCATGTACATTTCGTCCAATGGCCAAGAAGGGATACATATTAAACAATTTGGTCTTTAATCCTTGGTATTAGATTATTTATTTGTTTTAGGCAATGAGGGATGTTACTTGATCTTTTCCTCACTGCCATTTGTCTTGCAGTCTACTCTGCAGATGCACCGGGAAAAGATTATGTTCCTTCATCTCTCAAATAAGCTTTTTGTTTGTTTGCCATGGCTTTTGTACAACTTTCAAGCCTGAATTTCTGATAGGCTTAGGTAAATTTCTGTTCTCCTTGAAGCTAAACAATACAGTAACCTGCTTAAAGGAATCAAGCTATGAAAAGACCACCTTTTTCTTGTGCACCAGTTAATCCAGAAGATATTTAGGAGCATGGAATCTGAGTGGACACACCTTTGAAAGATGATAAAAATAAAATGAATGTAACATACTGAAATAAGACCTTAAATGTGTCCTTTGCAACTCCACAATACATGATTTAGAAATTTTATTAAATGCACTAATGCATGCACGTACACACACATGGGTTTCTCAAAGCTGGGCTTGAAAAATAATGTTTCTTTTCTGTGTTGAAAGTATTTAATATTCTCCCATACATCTTTATCATCTTTAACTCATTCATCCTCCCTACATTTCCCTGAGGAAAGGGATTATAACTACTATTTTATATAGGGAGACCTGAGGCAGGGAGGTATTAAGGCCTGGGCCTTAATAGGGGGAATTTCCTGGCGTAAATCCTCCAACTCTGCTGGTATCAGTGAGACTTGGATGCCTGTATGCCTGGGAACGTCTATGGTCTGTGCTCAATATTTTTTTTTAGCCAAGAAAATACCAGGAGCCTGGGTGAGGCAGGAGATTGAAGCTGAGATCACACAGAGATGTTAGGTTAGTGCTGTAGCCATTGGGTAACACTTCATTTTGCTGCCTTTTCCTCTTCAGCTGCCCAACCTCCCAGTCCTCACAGGCCTTGTGAATACCCAATCCTTGTGCTGTCCACAATATTTAAGGTAAGTCATGTAATTAAATTTTATTTGAAAATAAAATTCTTTTTATTCTCTTTTCAAGTTTTCCTTTATCACCACATTCCGTAGGTGAAAGTTGTCAATTGCATTAGGAACTTTTTCTTTTGCTCTGACAGAATGTCACCTTAAAACTTCCGTAAGTTCTACGATTCCTTGTTTCTTTGCTAGGGAAGCATAGGAAAGATGATATTTTGGTTAGAAGTCCCAACTGAAGTATCACCATTTCATTGTTTACTTAGATTAAGCTAAAAACATTTGTCATTAGGAACGCAAGAGGTAATTTCCTGCCAGAACACCCAAACCTTTGACATTTTTCCTTCAAAAACCCTTAAATGTGTGGTAGAGTATCAAAGCCTTTTCCCTACCATCATCAGCAAAGGTCAATGGTTTCTGACAGATGCATATTAGGCCTGACTTAATTATGACTGAGTGCCACAATGTTTTATAACATCTGCTATGCAGTGACTAAAAAAAATGTTTATAATTCTATTTTTTTAAAGGACTAGCAGATGAAAATGACAATTTCAGTTGGGAAATCTGAACTGGCGGAAGAAAAAAAAAATCCTTTTTTTCCTGAAATATTTCTAGTAATTGCTATAATTTTGAAGGAACTCAAACTTTAAAAATTCCCACACGTGGCCTTGACAAGGTCAGCAAGGCCTCAGTAACTTTTATGTTTCCTGCATGATCCCTGCAGGTTAAAGAGAGGGCCTCACTGAAAGGAGGCCAGCCTGTAGAATAAAAGCTTTCCTATAGCTGTGAGGAGCAGCTGTTCCTGGGCTGCTATAACCACGCCCCAAAACCCCCATTTTTACAACTCGAGCAAAAATCTACCTGCTAGAGCGTTCAGATGTCAGATTGCTCAGGTCGCATAAACCGTTTGAGAAATTACCGTCCTTGCTTGGGCTCCAGCATTCAAGAGTAGAGGCTGAGTGTGAGCCCCTCGCCTGGGCAGAGCTTGCAGCCACTGCAGAAGGTGCTGTATCAGTTTTAGGTTGCTGTTCACCATTAGGGTACTTGAGCATCTTTTGTGTAAAATACACAGTAATCAACAAAGCTGTACCGAACTTCATGGAGTCCTTGCTGCCTTTTCTGAAGAAAAGCTGTTTATGTTAAAGTCATGTGGGGTTTTTTTTCCCCCCATTTATTTATTTTTTCTAGATTTTTTTCATTGCTCTTTTATGAGAGCTGTAGTTTCAGATGAAGATACTGACATGTCTTGTATTAGGGGCACCATAGAAGCAAAGGGCAACTGTTCAGCAAATTTTTCATAGTCTGTGACACTCGGTTTATATTTCAAGTACAGTGTTACACAAAGCACTCTCCAGTCTGAGAACTTCTGCTCAGTGTTTGGTGCTGAGCCTTCAGGACTGCGTCTGCAGTGCATGGTATCCCGAACAGTGAAGCTGGTTGTGTTTCTAAGGTACAGTACTGGGGCAAAATCCTGACTCTGAATATCTACTACAAGGCAGCCAGGATTTACCAGCTTGTTTCCATTTCTGATCTTGTCCAGCCAGCCTGTACCACCCTGGGCAACTCACTTGACCTTGAAGGGCCACATTTGTCTACTCCAGCTCTACACACCATGGTCTGAACCATGCTCCAAAAGTGGCTGACTGCTGAAGGGAGGTAACATAGGACACTAACCTCAGACCTGATGCCAAGTGGATGAATAGATGACTCAAAGCCTTACTTCCTTACCTGCAAAACTAGGGAAATACTTTGTCAGTGTATGTTTCTGTTGCTGAAGTCCTCACAGTCAGTACCAGGAAGGTTGGTGCTGTTGCAGCTGTCAGAGATGGTGCAAATGTTGGGTGGGGGAATCCTCTCTCGCCTGCCTTCAGATGAGGTGATCTATGTCTTGAATTCTCTTTTCTGGCTTGCAAATCAGGCAAGGGATCTGCTTTCCAAACAAGGATACTTTCTGAAAAGCACAGGGCTTCTCAAACAGCTGAACTTGGTCATTCAGATTTGGAAATACATATATATATATCTCAAAATGCCAAAGGTTCATTTGGGCCAGGTCTGAATAAAATATTTGAAAACTTTAATCCCAGGGCAGTGGCCCATGTTTGGCTTTCTCTGAAATTGAAACTAGAATCCTTACGAGATAAAATTTTACTTCACTGATCTTTCAGGGAAATATGTTTGAGCTTTCTCTCTGCATTTCTGAATTACTTCTAAAATTTGTGATTGTTGGGTTACATACAGAGAATCCCAATCTAGAAGCAATAATAGGATCTGAGGCTCTGCACATGTTTCAAGACTTGGGAGATGGAAACTTTTCTGTTGAATAGAAATGCATATTTATTATTCAGCAAATCACAAGTAATTTTTCTAAGTGGCAAGTTCAGGAGCTAACAAGTAATGGAGTGACATGTGAGGGAAATTACAGACTATTTTAGAACTGCTGGACAATTCATCAAATCTTGCTTCATTTGTCATGTATGTACAAAAGCTGCTATACATTATTATGCCCACGCTGGTGCTGGAGTACCCTAGGTGGGGATGGCTTTGATTATTTCCTTTTCCTGATGGACAAATATTGAACTCCTACTTAGTTTGAACAGTTTTCTCATTTTTTCTCATTCATACTGATCTCTCAGTGGCTCTAGCTGAAATGAAAATGAGGCATTAGATGGTTTACTACAAAGTAAAAGGGAATAGGTTTATTGAAGTAGCTAAAGGGGATGAAGAGATTAAGATTCAATACTGACTGAAGAGTTTTTTTTTATTTTCTTGATAATCTTAAAACATTCCAGAATTAGTACTTCATTTGTTAATTAATCCATTGCACAATAATTACGAGTACATTGTAAGCATTAACTTTTAGTTCATATTTATAATTTCAAAAATTGTTTTTGATTGGAACTTAGTTGTACCTGTTAGCATCACAAAGAACAAACAGGATGCTGGGTACTAAGTAGTTTTGCCAAAATGAATCCTGAAAAGAAACTTTCAAAGGAGGCAGACTCCAGGTACTGTTTCTGTGTCTATTAGTATTGTTGTTTACTGCAACAACGCCAGTGGAGAATGGATCTCCTTGGAAAGATAGGACCATTAATCTCTGCTCTTTGGGTTGGGATGCACTATTTGGAAAAAATAAAAGCACAAACATTATGGATTGTGACAGTAATGCAGAGAAAATCTCATTCATTATTTTTGTTTATTATGCAATCATTTCCATAATCCTTCATTTCGTTTTTTACATTTATGCATTGTCTGTATTTAAATAAGGGTCTGTTATGTTATTGAGGGGATGAACTGGATTTTCATTTGTTTGTTTTCTCTTGCTTAAAACAAGAGGACTGAAGGTCATGCACATAGCAGGAGTCTGTAAGCCCTGACTGCAGGAGCTACTGGTAGTATTATACAGGCAGGGTGAGATGCAAATCCCAATTTTACGGTTGGACTGGATGATCTCTAAGGTCTTTTCCAACCCAGTGATTCTATGATTTGCTTTTGGATGATCAGGATTTTTGGCCTACTTGAAGCCTAAGACTAAATTCTTACCCACTTAAATGGAGTCAGAGTCTTTACATGTGGGGGTGGCTGTTAATGATTTCTTTCATCCATTCTTTTCTCTTGCTTACACTTCTGTACATTTTTGTGTACTGGCAGTGTTGAATAGCTGATTTTCAGCCTGACCATTTTTGTTTCAGGAAACTGGTATCTATGAGTGATATCTAAGAGTAAAAGAATATATTATGCTACAGGTGGTATGGGCTATGTATGTCAGGCCTCTGTTCTTAGGACCAGTGTGAAAACTGAGGTTGTAGATTAATTGTGTAACAAGGTGTCAGAAAATATTCCACAAATAAACAGAACATGGTTAACTCAACACTCTGAATTTATAGAAAGTCTAAATTAGATCCTTAAAATAACGTGATTATTGCTAAGTTCTAGCCTGAAGCTAAACTGGGGTTCCACTTTGAATGAAGGAGCTCCCAACTGGCAGACTTAAAAGGTAACTTAATATGCTGCAGTACCAGAAATATAACAGACTGCTTATTGGGACATGTTTAAAAAAGAGAATGTATAATACTTTTCTGATCTCACTGATACCTATTTCTACAAATAACACCAGAGACAAGTGAAATCTGTTTTATAGTTTGCAAGAAATCAACTGGACAAAACCCGAGTTTCAGTTTAAGCAGTTCTGCATATACAGAGGACTCCCAGCAGAATCTTTAAAAATAAGCATATGTTTCCCCAATGACATCATATTTTCGTTATCTGCATTGTACCATAGTAATTTTTTTCAAATAAGAGACAGAGGGCTACAGAAAACTTAGAGACCATAACATTTCAGTTTCATTGTGTTTATTCCTCCTACTACATTTAAAATATTTTGATTAAGTAATGATGTAGGTAAAAAGCAGGGATGGTGAGTACTTCCAGGGCTGAAAAACTTGTAAAATAGTGCAGAACTTGGACTTAATGCTTTATTTTC
>NW_010243165.1:94520-105311 GCF_000690775.1 Eurypyga helias | reverse complement strand
AGATTATAAAGAAGAGATTCATATACCTGCTCACTGAAGTATTTAAGGAGAAGTAACATACAGAGATTAATCTTGTAGTTCTCAGTTAAATCTTCAGTTTTATTTTAATTCTGTTGTTGGAACATAAGGGTTGTTTCTCTTAATGCAGCATGCTTGGTGGAATGAGAAAATAGTATGCAGTAACTTTAGTATGTTTCATGGAATGTAGCAAATAAGTAATTTCAGGTTTTAATGGTCACATCTGCTAATTTTCTTTGTGATCAGTGAAGATTTTGCTTCTGTCTTTTAATATATCCATATTAAGCATATGTGAAGGTGAAAGGTTTCTCCAGTATGAGTTGAACCTAACTGTTCTATGGCTGATAGGCAGAAGCAGCTCCTTTCAGTTGTGTGCTGTTTCTAATAAAAACCTGCATGAAAATCTGTGAATGAAATTTAGTATCAGTGACTACACCACAGCTTCTCATCTGGTTTAGCTTTTCTTTCTCAATTGCCAAAAGAAATTAGTGCTCTGGATTATTCAACTGCAAAATTTAATTAAAAAAAAAAAAAAGAAGAAAAATAACCACTAGAGACATGCCTGTACCTATTTCTCCTGGCCTGGAGAACTGAGTTCCTTTTTAAGTTGTTTTTAAAAGGGCACAGCATAGGCATAATGGGACTGAATATACATAAGAAGAGATGCATCTATGGTGTGGAGCACAGTAAAAGCTTGCTTTGAAGTTATGCAAGTAACTGGTATAGAAAGGTATACAGAAATGCTGTCTAGAGCCCTACAGCACTGTATGGGGCACTATTGTTTATGACATTCACAAAGCTAAATTTCATAGCTGATCCAGAGACACTGTTTAAAACATCCACGTCCAGCTGTGTAATTTGCACAGATTCCCAGCTTTTGTTTGCTACCCTTATCATTTAAACTACTTCCGTTCATATAACAGCAGCTCAGGTAAATCAGCCCAATGTCCTTGTTTTCAATGCAGTTGTATTCACCTGTGCCACCTAAGACCCTAGACTATGAACTGCATGGAACTGCAGTAATTTTATCATCTCTGTATGTTCACTATTATTACCACACTCTCCTGTGGATCAGGTTAGTTCTTGAGCATCTAAATAATACACTTCTGCCTTCTCCTAGGCAGAACTTATCCAAAGTGTCAGCATCCTTCTTGTAAAACAGATTCAAGGCAGTATTTAGGAGACACATTAACTGTTTCCAGAGACAGATTTGCATTTGGATTGAAAGGTTTTAGAATGTACTTGCAGGTGTTGCATGGGGGAGAAATACATAAGATTTGAGAATATTTCCCTTGATTTAACAGATTGCATCTTCACTTTTCTATCAGCTTGCACAAAAGGAAAACCCAAGTAAGTTGAACAGGAACTGCAAGTGCAAAGTTAATGTCAGAGTTTTCCTGGTATGAGCTCAGCTCCTAGTGTTACAGAGCTAAACCAAAGAGACAGAGAGATGGAGCAAACCTTAAATCAGCGATTGCGGCTGATTCAGTCCAGGCCATCCACCAGCATAACGCTGTATTTCCATCTTCTGCTTTCATTGGAAGTTGTGCTTGGCATGGCTGTACTCTTAAGAGCATTTGGGCAAATAAATAACATCCCTCTTCGTTATTTATTTGCCTTCAAATTTTAATCAGTATTTGTGTAATCAGTAGTAATTTACTACATTCCTATTCAAAGAAATTGGCACAGTATTTATATATAATCACCCAACGTAGCTGTTTTATTTAAGTACTGGGTTCTAAATACACATAAATTCAGCAATTATCACTGGAACAAATTTTAGACTTTGAAGTGAATTATACCAGGAGGAGTTTTCTGTAGTTGAAATTGGAAAAACAAACAAAAAAGGGCTTCACTTGCCCAGCCGAGGAATCTGACTGTGACTTTTATGCACATGCGCTAGGTGTTTGATTTTTGGGTGAAAAATGTATAACATTTTAGGAAAGCTTTCAAGTGACAAAACGCAGGACTTCCCTCAGCCACACGCAAGTGCACTGTTTGGGTTGTGAGGTTACAAAATCTGCCTTTGCCTTTGATTGGTTTTGCTTCCATGTAAAACAGCTAAACCAAATCCTGAATGAAGTGCTGATAGTATTTCTGCCTTTTTTTTCTACCCTGACCTTAGCAGGTGTGGGCATCTGTGCCCATGGGGTCTGAGGCTGTTTGTTAAATCTTTCTAACCCAGTTTACAAGGACAAGCCTATTCACCTGAGCTGGAACTGATGTGAGTGTGTTCTCTGCTGCTCTGCACGGGAGCAGTTCAGGGATATGTCTTTATGCTGTGGTTGGTTAGAGCTGGGAATAAAGTGCCAAAGTCAGCAGCTGAAATAAGTAGAGTAAATCAAGTTAAGAGGGAACAGGACAACGTTTTGGAAAAGGAGGGAATATGGGGTAAAACCATTACTTAGAAGTTCAGGGTTAAGATGATGAGATATAAATTGATTGGTATTTCCTGGCTTTATAAGGGCAGACCCTGGTGGATGACATCATCAGCTGCTGGCTTTTCATGTTGGCATGGGAGTACTTGGGCTGCCAGGATGCTGCAGATCCTGCTTTCCCTTGAATTCTGCTGTAATTCCATCTGAACAATTCGTGCAGGGCCAGATCCTTTACAACCTTTTTTGAAAAGCTCATGATGGTCCTAGGTCATCCATGCTGATGATCATAGGTTACTTTCATGTGGACATCTACTGTATAAATGTGCTTCAGGCTCTGCAAGACATGTGAACCTGCAGCGATTTAACTACCAGGGTTCAATGATAGACAGCAAAGCATTTATTCTGAATTAACCTGTTTAATGTCTCACCTTAGGTTAAATTGGTGCAGTCTGTAAAGCATTTAACTGATGAATATTTAACAGGTCTAGGAAAAGAAGTATTATTCTTTACGGTGAGGAGTTTAACGCCCTGTGTTATAAAGATAGAACATTTAAAAAGAAGTTGATGTGGCCCCAGAGTAACTGTGAGGGCTGCAGAGGTGCACCATTGCAATCACATAGTGTGATGCAAGAGCCTGAAGTTCAAATAGGAGGATAGTTCTTTCTCTTATTTGCCAACCTTACTAATAGGGTGCTTGTTTCTCAACATTTTATTCAGTGTTGCTTTGGTGGTCTTGAAGATTTCTCCTTCCCACTGTGGAGGCGTAGGTGGTTGGAAGCAAGCAGCTCTTCGCTATGGGAGTGCCAGCAAATGTCCTTCTTTTCCTGGTTTTCTGGGAAACAAGAGATGTAAGGGCAGCTAACAAAAGACCTAGATGTTCTGCCCAGAACCCCATGAGTGGTCATAGAAGGCTACTGGGAGTAATGACAGTGTTTCATAGCTTCCAGGTGTGAGCAAGTCTGGTGGATTGAAGATTCAAGACCAGAAGGCAAAAGTTATGGCAATCCTTCTGCACCCTTGTCCTTAGGTTCATTGAGAACACTGGAAACCCAGGCCCAGAACAAATCAGTAAGCAAACAGAGTGATTCAGTGCTTTTACAGGGCTCTGCTGTTCAGACATTTTTAAAGGGATTTCAAAACTTTTACCACCTTGGTTTCATTCTCTTTAAGAAAGGTTGTTCCTTGAACGAAGAAACTGTATTCACTTAAGGGGTTATGTTTTCTGAATGCCATCACGGTCAAGAACAGTAATATTTCAAGGCTTGGTGCAACTGGCTTTGGGTAAATGAGCACTTGTATCCCATCATCTGCCACCTGTGACATACACTAGGGAGAGACTAGGAAGTCTAAACACGCATCTGAAATGCTGCAAAATTAATAGTATGTATTGAGGTTATCAAAGCCTCTTCATATGATGTGTTTCATATCATCCATCACTGCCATTGTGGTAATGGTACCTAAGTGCTGCTATAGGATTTACAATATAGTGTGTGATTAAAATAAGGGATTGCGCTAAGGAATTGGTGTGTATTTTCAAAATTATTAGACACAGTTGGAAACACAGCTGAAAGCAAGACTGCCTTCATATAACATATTGCCAGAACTCACTGCTTTGATTTCTTAAGACTAGATGATGATTGTTTGATCATTTTATTTAAAAAAGAAAAAGGTCTAGGTGTCAAAGAGTTTCCTTATGTCTAAACAAGTGTTATTAACTTCAATTATGCCTGCCAGGTGGAGAACTGTGCAGTTCTTTTACCATGTTTCAAAATATTTCATTTAAACATTTTGGAAAAACATACATCCCTATTCATAACCCCTGTTACTGTTCTGATTTATAGGTTCTGCTTCACTGTAAATCATTCAAAATGAAAAAATTAAATTTTATGGCATGAAAATCATGTGGCATCGTGCCTGAGCAAAGGGCAGAAGGAATGTGATTCTTATGATGCCAATTATTATTGAACTTGATTTTTTTTTTTTTTTACAGATGGCTGAGATACACATATAGAGAAAGGTAAAGTATACTTATTCTTTATTTGGACTTTGAATTAAAAATAAAACACTCTTCAATAATTTTTTCCAGTTGTTTATAGAACTTCAATTCCTAAGTAATTTTTTCTTTTAAATTAGACAAATATTTGCATCTGAAACACAGACAATTTTGGTTTCAGGCCATGCACTTTAATTGCTGTGGATGGTTAAATGTATCATTCATTTAGTCTGACAGGCTTTTTGAGAAAATATGTTCATAGTGTCAGAAGTAGCATAAGAAGTAGTGTGAAATCTTATAATTTTTACATGGAGAGAGAATCTTGAAATACATTAAAATCATATCCTGTGTTCTCTAGTGGAGAAGAGATTTTGGATAGGGAGATATGACATTGCATTTTTAAAAATTCTATATTCTCGCTTTACGTGTTCTCTAGTACAATTTATCAGCGCCAGTGAACATCACCAACCTGGCATGACTCCTGGCTATGAAGTGGTTCTTTTCTGGCAGAAGAAATTTCTGCTCCAGATTCTGAGGGTTTCCTGGAAGGCATGATGGCATTATAGGCTTAGATGTAACTTTAATTCATGCAATGATGCAGGAGCTGCTTTTAAACTAGTTGAGGTAACCAGTAAAGTAATTCAAGGAACATGCATTTCAGTACTTGCCAAAAGTATACTTTTCAGATATTCACAGATTTAAAGTACCAAATGGCATGATTTAAAGGCTTGAGATAATAAGACAGTCACCTTAGAAATGTGGAAATGGGTACCTGGTCATCTCTCAGATGTCTCTCCTGCCACCAAGTCCCTTGTTTCAATGAGGTTCCCCTTGCTTTAGCTGGAGAATCTGTTCATCACCTCATCCTGTACTTCTCAGCCCAGCTGAATCCCCAAAAATGCAGGGTGCATCCTTAGGATTTTACAGCCACATGAAAATGTGTCAGGACATTTGACAGGGGCTGTCTACATTTTTATCACCTTATGGGCACAGTCTTGGTCATGTAAGAGATGGCCAGGACCCTTGAACACTTCCTTACTGTAACAAAGTGGTCAATAATTAGTATTTTAAGGAAACTTTAAGATGTACCCAATAACAGAAATTCTTCTTTACTAGTATTTGGTGTGATAGACAGCCGCTTGTGACAGCACTGAACCTCCATGCAGCAGTCATCAAACCCTACTCTTTCCATATGTACTGTGGGCACTCTTTCAACTCTGGGGAATATTTTGGCATTAGTAAAAACAGTACTGAATACTGTACTAAAAACCATAGTAAAGTGTTTTGGCAGAAAGGAAGAATGGCTGCACCTTGTCTTTATTTGACTCTATTAAATCAATGCAGTCAAATTAATTGTATCTGATTTTTTAGATATGTTCAGATTATAAAACACTGATTTCCTTGTCATGCGCAATTCCATGTATTACTTATGTTAATAGAGAAATGTGCAGCCTTTACTGTTACAGCATTTAGGGTTCTTTGAATTATGTTAAAACCTTATCTATAAAATGAAATGAATATTGAAATATCTGATCTCCATGTTGTAGGTAACAAAAACAATGTAAATGTTAACAACATTCCCTTTAAATACAGAATCAACTATATTAAGTACAATGGAGTTAGGATTTTAACTTCCTTAGTTTTATGGAAAGAATTAAAACATCCTCTCTTGTTACATTTATAAACATAGAGCTCATTAGATGAAGGAAATTTCCTTTATCATTAATAGGTCACATTAATGTGATAAAAATGTCTACACTTTCAATAAATTTTATTCTTATTTTAAGCAGTTACCACATAAAGTGTTTATCCATCAAAACTCTCAATAGCACTTTTATATCCTCCAATTGAAATAATAAAAAGCAAAGAATAAAAAGAAGAAAATTAATCCTCCTCTGGGAAACAGGAGGGCTAGCATTGCCAGATTTTAAGCTGTAACACTGATTTGCTAAGCTCAAACATTTTCTTATCTCTTTCTATGATTTAAATGTGGAAATGAGTGTCTGTGCTGAAATTAAATGCAAAAACTTCCTTCTTGGAAACACCTTTTTGTAAGGGACCTGATACTTAGAATCAGAATCATAGAATGGTTTGTTACAAAGTTTTCTGGAAGCAAGAGGCTTCCAGAGGTATATAGGTATATAAAGGTATATAAAATAAGTACTAAGAAGAAAATGACCAGGCCTATGGTGAGAACTAAAACTGCTGTGAAGAAACAACACTGTCCAGAGTAGTCAATGAAATAAAGGGAGGAAATTGGGATGGCAGAAGACTCAGCTTCCAAGAACAGCATGGAGACAGGATGGGGGAGAAAAAGGGTGATGATGTCTATGATCTATGGGAGCAAGAAAATTCACGTGTATCTTTATAGGGGTGCAAGCGTGGGTGACAGACAGAGAAAATTACAGTTTCCTAGAATAAAATATGGAAATTTACAAGTATAACTGGCTTTCTATAAACAAACAAACAAAAACAAACAAAAAACCCACCCCCAAAAACCCATACCAAACTAAATAAACCAAAAAAACACCCAGTAATCTGTCTGAACTGATATATTTTGGTGGAGAAATGAAACTTCCAAATAAATTTTGTTTTGAAAAAAATGCAGATGAAGTGCTAGATCAGGAAGGTACAACTTCATTGTTTTAAGTTAAAATGACTTTTCTGGCTTTGAAGGTTGTTCTACAATACAAAATTCTGTTTAAAATCTATCAGCAAATGTAACTGTAGTTAAACTTGAAAGAAGGATTTTGGCTGGTCAAATTGCCAGGATTTCATTGATAGGTATTTCTGAAGTTTAGCTTTTCATTATAGTTGGAATTTTTTGGAAATGTCAGAATTTCTCATGTAACAGAAACTCGGATTTTTTTCATTTATATTCCTGATATTACTTTGCTACTTCAGTAATGGCTGTATCAGCCACAAAATTGTTGTTGATACACAAAGAAGTGATGGAATTCCCATTTACCCCTCTAGTGTCCTGGGAATAGAAACTGTTGTAGTAAGAGCTGTCTCCTGAGCAATTAGAATAAGTTTATGGATGAATGGAGACAAGGTGCTAGGGTGATGTTTAGGTGTCATTATGTTCATTCATATATAGCTAGAGGAAGCTGCATTTGAATTTTACAGTGTCTCTCAACATACCACATCCTTGTTAAAGGGTGAAAAAATTTTAGAATTTAGAAGCTGGAAAAGTGTGGTGCTATCAAAGTGGAGAGAGTTTAGCACTGAGCCCCAGCCCATATGAGGATAAAACACATAATTGAAATTACTGTCATTTCTCTCATAGCATGGATGTTACTGTATGTCAGACTATAACATCAACTCTCATTATATAGCCTGTTTGCTTCATAAATGCCTCAATTATCATAGAATCATAGGATTGTTTGGGTTGGAAGGGACCTTAAAGATCATCTAGTTCCACCCCCCCTGCCATGGGCAGGGACACCTTCCACTAGACCAGGTTGCTCAAAGCCTAATCCAGCCTGGCCTTGAACACTTCCAGGGATGGGGCATCCACAGCTTCTCTGGGCAACCTGTTCCAGTGCCTCACCACCCTCTCTGGGAAGAAAATTTATTATTTATTAAGAAAATTTATTTATTATTACACTTTTGCAGGATGGAGCCTGGAGAAAATCTCTCCTGGAGTTGACTGTGACAGTAGATGATCTGATAGAAGATACATTTTCCTTTCCTGGAAAAGGTAAAGCCAGTGAAGGTTTATTACAAGCTTTTTTTCCCAGTGGGTTATAGTCTAAAGCATTTCTTTTGAAACGAGGATGAACGAGCTTGGGCTTCTCCATACTCTAATGGCAATGTGCTTTTAAAATGCTAAGGAAAACATAAAGCAGTAACATAATTTTTTTCCTCAGTTTGGAAGATTAAACAGTGATATGGGAAGGAGTCGTCTGTCATTAGTCACCACCACCTTAAATGTCTAGAATTGCAGAAGTCAAAACCAAGTCAAACTCAGGAGTTAGTCTTGCTGAGAGTCTTTTATCAAAGCTGGGATGCTTGACTACTAACCTGGAAAAGGCTCCTTGGGCTGTCTGGTAGAACCAGTAATTTAAGGAAGGGACATTAATTAAAACAAAAATAAATACTTTCTCAAGGGGTAGATGCCTGCTTAAGGTACAGTGTTAAAGGTTTACTTGTTAAATTCAGAGTACAGTAATTCCCAGTAGCTTTTAGTAAGTTTGAATAGCTTATGACCCAGCTTGGTTTCTGTAGTATTCACATGGTTTTGTTACGGCCGTCCTAGCAACAGGCATGTCTCTGGGCAACTGTCTGCCTGAACAAGGAGCACAGTCGCTGTGCGTATGGGGTAGAGCCCTCATGCAGAGGTGCAAACCAGGCACATCATGAGTGCACCATGCTCAAGAATCCTGGGTGTGATGCAGGATCTTGCTGTGCCCTGGGTTGGCTGGGGCAGCTTCCCCCTTTGCATGAGTGTGACCATGGAGACAAGGACAAGTCTCAGGCTAGATTTGGAGCTAGACTATTTGCTTTGTTGAAAAGCTTTGCTAAGCCACTGCATTAATCTTGAACCAGAATCAAGTCACGCTCACTTGGATTCTCTATCAGTGCATGTGAGAAGGAAGGGAATGAGGATGAGAAGTACCAGAGAGCTTGGAGCAATTCCCTCCAGCATCATTTGCTCTATTGCTGGATTTTGGACACTATTATCTCTGTCTAAACCCTCTCCACAGCTGCTGTTGAGCAGCAACAAGTAAAGTCAGGTAATAGCAGTTTGTTCGCAGTCGTTGCAAATGATGTTGGAAAATCATGGTTGGGAAAGATGTTAGATTTCACTTTGATGTGCTGATTTATTTTTTAATTTTTCTTTGAGAAGAAAGTGTATAATATTGACAATAAGAAACTTTTTGTCCCAATAGCGGGAAACCAAGCTTAGATTTAGGAACAAGAATAAGGTTTAATAGAAAAAATGTTCTCAGAGGGGAAAATAAACATTTGGGAAAGAACTTGAAATACAGACGGATCAAAATTTTGGAGTGGTCCTTTAATAAAGATGGAAGAATTACCTGCATAAAATAGTAACCATACTCCCAGTCTGCAGCCAGGAAAATGATTAGTTATTATTGAGTTTGGAAGAATAAAATCCTTTGGCACTATAGCAGTGAAATACAAAATTAAAATACAAAAGAATATATGGAAAGCTTTTTTTTTTTTATCTAGGGAACTAGAAATAATACACCTGCAAGTGTAATGAATGGCATAATGTTGGCACTACATGAGGCATTTAGTAATTTGTACCACAGTTATGGGTTCTTTCTTGTTATTAATTTGAAATTAAATAAACAATTTTTCTAAATCTTTGTTGTATTTCTGGCTCTCATTTATTGTTCACCAACTCTTTTCCTTTGTGTTTTGTCTCTGCCAGCTCTTTCTGTTTCTCTTATGTTTCTTGTCTATTCTCTTAGCTGTTTCCCTGGCTATGCTCCATCTCCTTAAGTTACCTCCAAAAAAAAAAAAAAAGAAAGTGCCTCATGTCCTGAACTACAAAACCAGTCGAACATGTACCAGAATGCAGTTTGCTTCACTGATGGGTTTTCTTTAAAAACACACTAAGCAGTAAACACTGGCTTGCAAGAGACTGTTGGGTAATCTAAGTAGCACAGGGGAATTCAGTAAAGTATTTATTAGATGCTTATGTTTTTAAAACTCTGAATTAAGAAAAACAATCAAACACAACAGAAAAAACCCCTTGCTTCTCCCTTTTGAAATTTGTGTTTTGGACTCATTCTCTTGCTCTTGAGACCTTACCTACTGCTGGTATGGCAGCTGTAATGATTTGCCACTTCAGTTTTTACACAGGCTGTGCTTTCTATTTCGAATTGCATCCAACGGCAAGAAAACTCATTGCTTTCTGTCCCTTAGTCCCCATTACTGATTGAATTCCATCTGGATGATTTTCTTTGTCCACCAAGCTAACCCTGGCATCAAGCTAGTAGTATAAGACCCCGCTCAGGTACAATGTTGCATGATTTGTTAATGCATTGTTGACTCGAGGCTAATAAGGGCTGGTGAAAATTGAAAAGCAGCATCTACACTGAGCAGATATAAATGTGGGACAACACAAAGGTCAACACGCTAGACTTCTGAGCCTTTAAAGAAAGGAGGTTTGAATCTGAATTGCTTCTTTTCCAGGTGACCCTGTCAGCCACTGGATACAGGAAGGGAGATGAAACAAAACCATACAAACTGTTTTGTTTTACTGAGCATTGCAAAAAAAATCTTGCAGGTTCACTTTTTAATAATAATATTCTTCAGTTTTTCCAGGCAAATTAAAAGCAGTCTCTAGGTATTAAACCCTTAAGTATGAAATTCATGTGTTGAGAGTCCCTGGTGCAGATGACAGCTTCGTTCTAGGGCTCTTCACAC
>NW_010243165.1:0-94482 GCF_000690775.1 Eurypyga helias | reverse complement strand
CAGACTCCTTCCATTCTCTGAAACCTGAGGCTGTGCTTTTAGCACACACGCTGTTAACAAGGCAGTGGCTCCTAGGCAATCGCTGCGTAAGTACACACCCCGTGAGGAGGGCCTTACGTACTTTCTATCTAGAGCATATGGTATTCCTGAGTCAAAACATACTTGGGTTTCTAGGTCTGTGGCTGCACAGCATAGTTATTTCAGTCAATAGATGATAGAGAAATACGATTTTCAGAATGAGAGTCCTACTGTATTAGTCTGGTAAATCCCAGTGTTATGATACAAAAGAAAAACAATGTTCTTGTTATTTCTGGGGGTTTAAGGAGATTACCATACCCTGGAATACAATGGTACTTTTCAACTATTAATGTTTCTAAAACTCATTGAAAGTAGTATTCAAAGCCAAGAAAGATTACATTGTATTCTGCATGTATTAAACAATGTTCTGGGAGTAAATTCAAGGATACAAGTTCTTTCATTCTTAATTAAAAAAAAAAGGAGTAAAAAGGATTAGGTTCAGAGCTGGACAATATTTACTTGAGCAAACTGGGTGAACAAGAATGAAATGCTGAACAGAAAATAAAAACATTCATCTCTGTTTTATGACATAAACCACAAAGTTCAAGCAGCTGCAGATTAGCAGGAGGAACAGTAGATAGAGAAGATAAGTTTCTAAAGAATCATAATCATGCCACCATCAGAGATTAAATTAAAAATTGGAAGCAGATTCCTTAAGGGGAAAACAGAGAAACAAGAGTTGGCATAAAACCAAAATCACAGGGCTATCTTCATGGGCTGCACTCTTAGTTGCACTGGTCTGCACAAGCATATGAGTTCCAGTATGTCATGTGGAGGATATGGAGAGGAAAATTAGCAAGTCATTAAGGAAATGACTGGTGAGCAGTTCATGATATACTGCCAACATCAGCTTATTTGCATTGCTGAAGGTTGAAACAGGATGCTACCTGCAGCCATGGAGGGAAAGATTGGAAAGAGATCTACACTAATTATGAATCCATTTATACCTGTAGGCTGCAGTGTTGCTCAGACTATCATTGTTAGTGGAAAATGGAGGTAAATAAAGGAGATAAAACACACATATGATGGCAAATGACAATTAAAGGTAAATTAGATTTTTGATCCACTAAAATAGGAAAAGATTGAAAATAACTGTACTTATTGCTCACAAGATAGCCTCAGCAGGAGACTGAGAAATCGGTGTCCAGAAGGTGTAACTGCCTTGTTGGAGTATAGTTGCTTTGTGGTGGTGTCTGCTTTCCTTTTGAGATCAAAGCAGAACAGTTGCAAGGTTGTCTCAGTCAGGAAAGCATACAGACACCCCTGTGCATCAGCAGAGGGGAAGGAGTTCGGAAGGCAAAATACAAAGGTAGGTGCTGGAATTGGAAACAGTGAAAATAACTGTGATTACTTTTTAAAATCTGAATGCTTATTTTCCGCAATAGCCAAGTGAAGAGCTTGACCTGACTGTCGTAAGTGCTACTGCAAGGTATCTAGGGTGACCCTGAGATTTGAGTAAGTGATTTTCTTCAGTGCCTGGTGTGTTTTTTTAACACCTTGTTTCTGTACTTCTCATCCTGGTACATCCTCCAGAAATTATTTATTTTTATGCACCTTAACTCCCTTACTGTCTAATGAAACAAAAAGGCGACCACTGCGGAGTCTGACACTGGTAGACTGTCATGAGAGGAGTGGAACATTTACCAATTGCTCGTCTTCTGCAGACAGCTCATGTGTTCCTCCTCCACCTGGGAATTAATTATAGCTATTCCTCACATAAGGGTATCTGTGACCTTTTGGTCAGTGAATACACTTGGGAGGGCATCTGTGCTGATCAATAGTTAGTTAAGCACTTTGAAATGTTTTGGTCTGAAAGACACTATATAAATAAATGTAACATATCCTTCTTCATATATCTCACAATATTTGTTCTAGGATTTGATTTGTGGAAGGTGCAGTGCATTCTCTCACAGGGTTGGATTCCTCAGCGTTTAGGACCAATATCTGGAGATGGATGAGGATTTACTGGAAATATTATGTACTTAGGAAAAAATTCTATTTAGTAGAACCTTTACTCAGGCCAGAAGGGGATGAACTTGTCCCACTTGCTTTTATACATTGTGCTTGTAATGATGGTATCTTTTATTTAATTTTTGGTTCATGGCTTTTCCACTTCTCAAACAGAGACAGTGTGTGGGTTATGTCCAGGATCTCGGACACCCCAGGTTCTGTAGCAACTCCACGAATGTTCCTTCACTTTAAAGATAACTGAGACCCAAGTGGCCTGTTGATCCCTTATTTCAACTTCCTACAGGCCATTCTCTGCAGAATCATTTTGTGATCTCTGTCACCGGTCCCCACAGGGCTGTAAGTTTCTTCTGATTGTTTCACTGTGTCAGCTGTTTTTTCTGCACAGTCAAACTGGTGATAGCATTTCTTTTCCTGGAGTTAGCATACTTCCGCACCCATATAGCTGTTTCCCTTGTGTCCCTTTGAGTCTTTTCTTTTAACTGGGTCTTAGAATTTTAATGTTCAAGCCTGTTTCCTGATTTAGGTAAGTCCCAGTTAACCAATTATATCATATTTCCCCTTACACACACGTGGTGCAATTTCAGGTCTCTGTTTTGTATTGCCTTTAGGTCTGCCTAAACTTCTCTTATCTGAGATACAATCGCTTCTCTCCTGTTTCTGCATTTTTTTCCTGACCAGTTTTGTTAGCAGAGTCTTCATTATTTGGGCTCTTATGGCCTGTGGAGAAAGCAGAGGGATCTTCTCAAGGAATGTCCTGTAAGAGGCTTTGCTCACTGGCCAAAGGGAACCATAAAAAGCACTTGGATGTTTGAATCCAGCCAGACGTCCCTGTGATTTAGCAGGCTGCACAGCAAAAGGGTTACTGGCTAGCATGTAGCCATATTTAATAGGAAAAAAATAAAGAAGTGTTAAAAGGGCCTACGGGAAAACAGTTCAATTACTTGCATGAGGTCCTACTTTTTTAGGCCACCAAGGAAACAGGAGGGTGTCTAGTTCAGCTCTGGGGTTCCTGGCCGCAAATATTATTCCCGTAGGGCTGTTAGAACAAAAAGTGCACACACTTGGTCACACCTGCTGCCATATTGCTCTGTAATCCCTGGGGTGAAGTGAGGAATGACTGCGTGGCACCAGCCTATTTGAATTTTACACTGCCATTACCACACGGTTTCTGCATTATTGGTGGCCTCCTGAGAATGTGTCTCTGTGGCTAAAGGAAAAAACTGTACTGCCAAAGAAAACATAAATATAATTATGCCCTGAGTTGGTATGAATAGCCTGAGAAAGACATGCAGAGCCTTCTGTCCTTGTAAAGTTGTCTCATATATTTGGGGGATTTTACCTATTGTTATGTTCACAAGTCAACACAGCTATGAGTTCCAGATTTCTTTTCTCATTAATTCTGCTATAAAAATTCACTGGGGAGGAACATTAAGTGTTTTCTCCTTTCCCTGAGAAAACAGTGCCAGGATGCTGAACAGAGCTGTGACAGCTGCGCTTGCTCCCTGTGTCATCCCTGCTGTGCTGCTCTGGTCCAGGAGGCAGGCAAAACTCCAGGCAGTTTCCCTCCAGGAAGGGCTGACATTCATGACAGCAGGATCTGCACCATGAACATCTTCAAATTCCTCTACTGCCTCTTCCTCTGAGTTTCTGAAATCACACAGGCACAGTTCAGCTGCTTTGGCCAAAGCTTTTCAGTTTGATGAGCATCCTTGGTTGATCACTTTGTGACTCTTTGAAGCAGCCTGGTCTTATTTTCAAAAACTGCATAGGTTTCATCAGAGTCCATTAGAATATCTAATATTATGTATTTTAATTTTCTGGGATCAATGTATATGGATAAACTTTCCACTTTTTTATGCTTATCAGTTATACTTGGATGTTGGCAGGCACTAGCTTTGTCAACATGGTTAAACTCATATATCATTTTTTAAAGTGTACAGTGTAATTGTGGAAACTGCAAATGCAGCTCATTGTGCTCCATTAGACAGAGAAGAATTTCACAGCTAAACACTTTTGCACTTGCCTAGGAAGAAAGTTGTAGGTGTTGAAATTCTTTAGAGAAAATCCAGGTACACGATCACTATTAAAGTGCCTAACAGTATCAATCTCTCTTTTAATTGCTGTTATTCAGGGTAGTTTTCAAACTGCCTCTCAATGTCAAACCATTTTCCAGAGATATTAACAAATGGAAGTAATATTCTTTAAGGTCATAACTTCTGTCAAAATGAATTCCATATGTCATTAGCTCAGGATTCATTTATGTCAAGGTAAGGGTCTGATCCCGCAAATTTTGTGGACCTATTTCAGATGGGATTTTTTTGTTGGCCGAGTGACATGAAGGCTGGAACTTTAAGAGTTAGTAATACACAGTCTCAAAAGGAACGCTATCATCAGTAAGGGTTAAAGCATCTTTTCCTGGTTTCTGACTTAATGTTTTACTTCAGCCTATAGAAACCATAGGTAACACTCAAAATAAATCACATTAACAGGTTCCCCAAAAGCGGTCAAATTACACGATTACTTAAGAAAACCCCTGGGTACATGTGTGCGCATTATGCGCTGTATCAATGCAAAAAGACAGCAAGCAGGACTAAAAAAGCTATACTTTTTATTTTGCCAATGAATCTGTTGCACTTTGCAATGTTTAAGTGGGCTTATACAACATAAACATTTGGGACATTTAACATATCAAGCTCAAATAAAAATGACACGCAGATCGTTCACTTCTGAAGCTGCCTTGTGTTCAGTTATTGGAACACTCCATCCCTGCGGTTTCCGAAATATTATAAGTATATATTCCAGATTAAACTTTCTATTTTCCTCAAGGTAGTGTTGCTTTTCAGCCCTCAATGGCTTGGTTTTTGCGTAAAGAATCAGGTCCTATCAGCAAAATCAAAGGCGATTACACAGCTCAGTAGTCATTTAGGATTTCTGTGGCTCAATTAAGCATGTATAGCATGCCACAGCCACTGAGACTCTGTTTATTCAGTGAAAGTGCTCTGTAATTTATTTAAAATAATCCATCTTTAACAAATAAAGAGGCCATTGACTGGCCATCGCTGCAGGCATCGATTTAAATGCTGCCTTCTTGATGGTCTGTTTTGCTGGTTTAAGTTAAATACCTGACAAAAGTGATTCAGTTTTTTGGAAATAAGATTTGTATGCATGATGTTTATTTTCTTTTGCACCAGTAATCAGTTAGAACTTCTTTTTAACAGATTGACCATTAAAAATGATTAATGCTATTCACTCTGATAATAACAGATTGTGACTGCCAGGTCTCTGTGTGTGTGTGTGAGTGCATGTGTGTTCAAAAATGCTTAGGAATTGTGTCTTTATGACACTTTGCTAATCATGTTAGACCTATTACTGTATAAATATATTGAAAATTAGATTAGATGACTACAGCCAGTGACAAAAACTCTTTTATTTCCCAACGTGCAGCTTGCTTTTTTTTCCTCTTTTCCCACTTTTTCAGAAATGAGTCATTCATCTAAACAACACCAGCAAGCTGCCATAAAGACTTACCAGTACTAGTGGATCTTCTCTGAGCATCAAAAGATTGCAGTGTAAGTTCCTGGTAAGTGCCTTTACTTGTTGTACTGGAACATGACCAACTCAGAAGAAGCTTTTTCTCTGTGACGAGAAACAGCCATTAAAAATCGTCTTGGGAATAGAGCAAAGTATAGTGCTAAATTTCCAGTGGAAAGGCAATAGAGAAGGCTATTGGTTAAAGGACTGCTTCTTAGGGTTAAGGATAAATAAAACTCTGGTAGCCACAATGGCACCTCCTGTCCAGCAGCCACACAGTATAGCCATGTCTTGTCCTCTTTTCAGACTTTAAAAAAGAAAAACAACCCACCAAGAACAACGTCAGCCTTAGTGGAGGTGAAACTAAGCTGTTTGTGTTATTGAATAATGGCTTTTTAATGGTAGTTAAACAGAATCATGGACAGCACTCAATATTTCTTTATGTAAACATCTAAAGAGAATATGTCACACGCTCAGAAGAATTTCAGAGTCAGAGCAGCACATGTGCTTTGTTGCAGTAAGCTTGTTCTCACTCTATTTATTCTTTTTGCTTTTCTTACAGAAGCCTCACTAGTAGTTTATTTGTACCTGCTTAGATGAGGATAATTTTTCAACGCATGTTTGAAGAATGACTAATTCTATTTTAAACATGAAGATTTATTCCAGAGCCCTGGAGACTGTAATATATTTATAGTCCTTTAAGTTGTCATATTTTCACATGGAGCTCTGTGGTACCTATAGGTGAAGAATGCAGCTAGCTTCATTCCTCATTTCAGATACACAGGACAATCTAGTTAGTACCTGCACATACGGAAATAAGACAAAGAAATGGAGATTCTGTCTAGCATGAGACATTAATACACATACCAATTTGCTCTTAATTTTAATAGTTAATTGCAGGCACAGGACCAGAGTCATGGAATAGTACTGAAAACTAGTTTATAGCTTTGAACATGGCTTAAAAATGACTTGAAAATTCTTTAGTAAGGAGTTCTAGTTTGTCTTTTCTTCAGAGTTTTGTCATGTTTCTTAAGATGGTTTGCTGGACTTGAATATCAGGACATGGCTAGTTCTTATATTCAGGCACTATCTCGTGTTCAACATGCTGTTGAGGAAATGATCACATTTTAAGACATTAGATCAACCATCATGGCAACACCGCAAGCCAAAACACTAGGTCCTCAGTTACGACTCATGATTGCGATTAAATTGTAGCTGTGCAGATAAAACTGACACAGCAGGATCTTATTGTCACCAGGATTAGACTGTAGAGGAAACAATCACATATTCTAAGTCAAAATGTTTTGTGATATTTTTCTTCCACATTTGGGGAATTTCACTTTTCTATAATAATTGCTGGGTGATATTGAGTTAGGTTCTAACTCATCACTAAGGGGTTTTGGTAATTTTGTGGCAACCATGATGCATTGCAGGTCGTAAGGCCTTACAATAGAGTTCAGGACCCTGCAGAGAACATCTAACTCCCTGTTCAACTCTTACACAGCATTGTCTACAACCTTCTGAAAGGAGGAGGTAGCGAGGTGGGTGTCAGTCACTTTTCCCAAGTATCAAGCTATAAGACAAGATGAAATAGCCTCAAGTTGCACCAGGGAAGGTTTATATTGGATATTAGGAAAAATTACTTCACGAAAACTGCTGTCAGGCACTGGAACGGGCTTCCAAGAGAGGTAGTTGAGTCACCATCCCTGGAGGTATTTAAAAGACATGTAGATGTGGTGCTTAGGGACATAGTTTAGTAGTGGACCTGGCAGCATCAGGTTAACGATCAGACTCAATGACCTCTAAGGTCTTTTTCAACCTAAACTTATGATTCTATGATTCTGTGAAATACCTGAGAATGAAATCTCCATCTCGTCAGTGTGAACAGAAGATATGCAACAAGAAATGTGAAGGGGAAGGATACCATGAAATCCTGTCTTGCTGTAACACAAAGGTGTCTTAGGGGTGAACGTAGGTATCTGGCCCTCTTCTTAGTGTCTCCTTAAAAAAAAACCAAAACAAAACCAAACCACCAAAAACAAATAAGCAGAAGCATCTTTCTTTCTTTTGAAGCACAAATGTGGATGTTAATGGATGCTGGGGCATTTGCCTAGAAAAGTGTTAGTTCATGCCCAGTGCTCTCCTCTGCCTTGGAGGGTACCAACCCAAATTTTCTGTCTCACCCAGGAAAGTGTCCTGGTCAAGAAGCGCATGTAGATGGGATCTGAATCCTGGACAACCTGAAACAGGAGACAGCCATGCAGCTCTTCAGTTTGGAGGGTGTGTGAGATGGACCTCCACTCACTTTGGGAGATTTCAGGTCACACAGAAGTGAAACTGGAATATTTAGGTGCCTCCAGGGTTAGAAGAAAGCTGAGTCTGTTCAATTGCAATTTAGGATTTAGGTACTGGGTTTCTGCTTTGTGTAAAGTACTCTTTGATTTCAAAGGCTGCTGGCATGGAAATGTTTCCTCCTGGGTTTATTACATGGAGAAACTGAGGTACGAGATACTGAATTAGTTGCCTAAGGTCACACGAGGCAATAAGGGAAACATGGGGGGAAAAAAGAAGTGACCTGACTCTGAGCCTCATGTCCAGTGTGTGGGATGATGTTGCTGTCCTGAATGGGATCTTTGTTTGAGTGATGAAATGTAGTACCCCGAGAAAAGGTAAGAAGACGTTAAGAACACAGATTTTCTTTGCACTTATAATTCAGAATGTTGTTTTTCACTCGCAGTGGTGCAAATATATTACCTTGGTGAGAAACCGGGGAGAACAGAGGCCATAGAGCAGGAGCAATCCTGTGGGTATATGTGGCAAAGAGAAACAGAAATTATGCTGTATGAGGCATTGGAGGACTTCCAAGTATTTTTATTCATTATTACTATTTTTATGTGAAAGGGAACAGCCTTCCAGGTCTGGCTGGTTTGCCTCGGGCAGGGATTTTGGCAAGTTCTAGTCCAAATCTGTGTTTTGAGAGTATGTGTCTGCATGTGTGTGCAGGGTGCTTGCATGAGGTCCAGAATGTGCAGCTAGTTGTCTGCTACTACTCACATTTACCTATTCCACCATCTCCTGTCAGTGCAGCGAGCCTTTTCTTCAGTCATATGACCTTCAACTTCCAAACTTACTAGTGTTTTTAGAAGGGAATTAATTGGATAGACCTTTCTTATTGAAACACGTGTAAAAATACCAAACTAAGTGATTAAAGGATATTTTAAAACTAGAAGAGTTTTTATATGAAAATATGAAAACTTTTTTTATTACATCAACTAGAGCAAAAGTGCTGATTTTTAAAAAAATTGTTAACATTTCATCTGGGTTTATGGTACTTAGAAAAAAGCAGGAATAAATGTTTCTGTGACATATTAAATTAATTTAATTTAACAGAAAATATTGAGAGGCCTTTTCAGAAATCTGTTCCAACTGTGGTTTGATAGTTATTGTGTGTAGGCACATTAATTACTCAGATCTTTCAGGAAAACAGTATTTGATCCTGTAGATAAATGGACTGAATGTTTTAATTTCCCAGATGTTACTTGCATATCAATTTGTGACAACGTATTACAACCCATCATAGAACTTCAGAGGTACTTAAGGTTTACTGGTACGTTCCTCATCTGTTAGAAACCATAGTATTACATCATTTATATTTTTTTGAAGAAGGGCACGAAATGCTTTTATATTTAAGAAGAACAGGTAGACTTTGTGTCTTCAGTGACATCTTATGAAGTGAGAGAAAGAAGAGAATCTTCTTTCATTGGTTGTGTTTTAGAAGCAGGAAACAGCTGGAGAAGGGAATAAATATTGTCTAATTCCAGCAAGTGTGATCTAAATGCAACAGAGAATGAAAACCAGGGGCTGCCTTGCTGGCGGGCTGGGGTGTTTTGGACAAAGCCCTCCTCGGATCTGCCCCAGTTTGGAGATGTGCATGGAGGACGCAGCTGACCCCTGCCTCAGGGTGAGCTGGGAGCTCTGCTTTGGCCATGGTCTGTGGTTTGTGAAGCCCTGTGCATTTAGGACCCTGGTCTTACCAAGTGTCAGTTGCTCCAGTCAGGCTGCCCCCGTGGAGTGCAATGGCACTGGGTCTGTCAGCACGGGGGCTTGCTGGTGTGAGTCAAGCCCAGTGCCGAGCACCTGCAGTTGGTGAAGACAAATTCCTCTGCTTTCCAGCTGCCTTCCAGGCAGCTTTGTGTGATACTGTTGGGCAAAGCAGTTGAGAACCAGCAGAAATGCACTTCAGGAGGTTATTTCAATAATTCAAACCACTACAACAGAGTTGCTACGATGATTTGGGAGTTCTTGTGTGGCCTCTTCATACAAAACGTAGCAATCTAAGGAGTGTAGAAATCATCTTCCTCTAATGGTCTCTAAAGCACTTTTCTATGTAGCGGGTCACAAATAAAGACCAGATTTAATAAGAGAAAATACATCTGTGTTTTTTTACATTACAGAAACCCATAGGAGATCCCTGGGATTTAGCTGTATGAATTAGTTTGCTGAAGTTTCTACAGAGTTTCTAACAGAGGCGGCTGGAGTGCAATACCTAGATGGAGTCCTTCATGTACACGGGGCAAAGGAAAACGGAGTGTGATGGGTACTAGGGCAATTTTTAATATCTTTACCTTTTCCCAGTGTTTGCAAACCAGACACACTTTAAAAATATTTAGGGAAAGGCTGATTTGTGAGGCAAATAGCTCAAGGTCTAGTGGTTTGATTAGCCACATGTTTCTTCTGAAAACAAAGAATATCACATGTAAACGGAGCCTGGAATAAATAATCCTAACTCCGTCAATAACTTCAGTGGAGGATCTGTCCCACTGTGTATTTCCGCATCTTCTGGGGAGTCCTTTAAGATGCATGGGTATGGAAGCTTAGGATGCTGTTGCAAAATTGTGTGCCTAATTACCCAACAGTGGTATTACTTTTAGTAGGAGAGTAAATTATGAGAGGCTCTTGGTATTTTAACATGCAAATATAATAATTATAAGAAAGGCAGAACATACAGTGTTTGTGCTTGCTTATTACAGCTAATTAAGAAAGCGTTAAAGTAACACAAAAATCCATGGGGAAAAAACAGGTAGTTAACTTACATCTGATTTTAACCAAAACTGTCACCAATGAGTTGTTTAGTGCTTCTTGTAGAGGGGTGTTTTGCAAGGAAGGGCAATTTCTTTCTCTCTCTGAAAACCCTACTGCCAGCCATCTGTTGATATTTATTGTCCAGTCTCTGCTGAGAACTTGTGATATTTAATATTTCCTCACCACTTGAACAAATAAGCGATAATAACTACAAGGTACTTGACCACAGGAGTAGAAAGGCATATAGCATGAAAGAGTCAATGTACACCTTTGGTTTTTGAAAACAACTCAGCTTTCTCTTTGTGATAATGAAAAATCTGAGTTCTTGAGGACTTGAAAAATAGTTGAGTTGCATAGCGTCTCTAGAAAAAAAAAAGACAATTGTCAGAAAGCTTAAAGATTTTCTGTTCATGTTTATGTTCCTTATTATTTTTAATTCATGTTATCCATTCTCATAGAAAAAGTTGGGCCAATCTATTTGTGTATTGAGTATATAGGGCAGGTAAGCTCAAGTATTTCAATTTTTTTTTCAGTGTTTAGTCTTTTAAATTGTTAAATGCTTTTATAGGTATGTTGAGCCTTACATAGTAGGAGTTATGGAGGGCGTTGATCATTACATCTAGTTTAGAAATCATCTCGGAACTCTTACAAGCAGCTGTCTGTAACTGCTTTTCTAACTTCCTTTTTCTTTCTTCAATTATAGTACTACTTATAATCCATACTGATAAACCACACTTTTAAACTTGAGCTTTAGAAATAATTATTATCTAAACTTCATGTCATCCATGATGTGATAGCTTCTGAGCTTATTTTAAATGTGGTCTGACAACAATATGTTTGTGTTTAAGCTTTCACAATCTGATGTTTCACTGTGTCTAGGATGACACCCCCTTTTAATCACATTGCTCAGCATTTTCCAAGATCCAAATCCAAAAATTTCCAGCCTTGTTTCTGGACTTCAGAACTTTTCTAGTCCCAGCATTTTGAAAAGCTGTTTGTTATCTAAGTGCCACAGACAAAGCATACTGAGCTGATAGCAAGCAGAAGTGCTGCTGCTTTTGAATATGTGGCTTTGGATGATTTGATTAAAATCTCAGCAGACCTTGTCCATTCATATATATGTTTAATATTATTTTTTGCTTGTCAGTTTTGCTTTTCTTCAGAGAATTCAGTAGATTCAAGCCTGAGTGCCCTCACTTCAAAGCTACTGAAGTTTGTAGGGAGTCTTGGTTGCAGCTACCTCCATCTCTAAGGTGGTTTCCTGAGCAGCTGCTCTGGAGCCTTTCCCCTCACCTCCGCTGCCTGCACACAGGCTGATATCCCTGACCCTATGTACAAATGGCAGAGTGGAAAAAAAACAAAAATCGTAGGAATGCTGATTTTTAATCCTTAGTTGAGTATGCATTTCATATAGTTTCCAGGTGCTAGTACTAAACCCCCTCTCCCCAATAAACCTTTAAATTTTATGGGTGTTTCATTATCAAATTGAAAATAAAACCACTGAACAGGAAATAGTAATTCTTAAAGGTTCATGCAAAATCAATTATATTATCCCTTGATAATGAAAAAGGAACCACAGGTCCCCAATATAGGATGAATTTCTTAACAGAAACAAAAAGTACAGCACTTCTTTTAAATAAATTTATTAGCCAATGGGATTCTTGAAAGTTGTTTGCATCACTGAACATTTGCTTTCCATTCATAATTATTTTTCTTATCGCTTTAAAAAGATGAACAAACACCAAAGAGCCAACAAACCCTCAAAACTACCTGTTGCTCATAGAATGCCTAAATTTTGGTATATCAGTTTTCCTTGATTGTTCTGGAGGAGCAGCATCACAGTAAAATAAATAGGAATAAGCCGGCAGGATGGTTAGAACATAAGAGACTGGTTTCAGTCCATGCTACCTTTTCTTTTTGCTGTTGGAGTGTAACAAATATTAACTGCTACTGCCCTGCTGTACTTCATTACATAAATATTTGTGTAAATTCACACTGTGAATGTATGAAGTGCTTTGGTGGGCAAAGAGGAGAGTTTCCCCATGTGCAGGTTTCTACTTTACATGGAGAAACAGCACTGTACACACTGACCTAACTTCCACACTCATGCTACTCAGCATTAGGTCGAGTTCTCAATTCCCTTTTTTCATCCTTTTTAACTAGTTTACTTACCAAAACCAGATATGTTGCAATATAGGAATTCCCAAGGAAGTCCTCCAAGCCAGCACTATGGAATTTCAACTTTTTTTTTTTTTTTTTAAAATGAGCTGATGATCTGGAAGGCTTTCTATGCCCCACTTCCTTCATAAGATTAATTAATACAGCATGCAAAATTACAAGAAACTGTGCATATTCCTACCTATGGCATCTCCAAGCCCTCAAAGAAGAGAGTGTTTGGTTCTGGGGCATTTTTAATACTTCACTATGCTGTTTTTAGGAATGAGTGTTATATTTTTTTCCCTGCCATCAGTTTTGCAAATGTGCCAGTGGCAATATGCATGCAGAAATCAACAGGGAATTATGTATTAAGTAAAGTATTTGATTATAGTTGTTCATATACTGAATCTGTCCCTCTGCCCCGACATTAATAGTATGACTTAGCCATCAATGCAATAAGCAAAGCCTTTCCTCTGTTGTATAAACATTGTTGTAGCCATGGTAGTTAAGGATGTTAGAGAAGCATGGCACATAGGAAGAGGAAATATTGGCATAATAAAAGATGTCATCTTCTCCTGCAAGCTTTGGTTCTTTATTATATACTTTGACAGAGACAAGAACTTTCATTAGATCACTTTTATGTGTTGATTCCAGTTCTACTTGCAACACAAAAAAGAAACACCCCCCACCCCCAAAAACCCCAGAAAAAGAAAAACATAGACCTGTATTGTCTTTATAGTGTTATCTTTCACTTGCCATTAACCCAGGTGACCTAATCAGTATCAAAAAGTATTTAAAAGATTTGACTTTGTTTTCTAATATATTTTTTTTCAACAATTCATAGTTCGTGAAATGTTGTTCACTCATTAGATTAGGAAGCACATTAGTCATGTCATATTAGGCTTTTCACAGTTTTATAGCCTAATTTTTATACAGGCAAAGATATTAAAGAAATTGTTTTATTAATTTATATTTTAAAACAGAGCGGGTAGAAATAAGGGATCTTTGGTTTGAAATTGTTTTGTCCCAGATTTGTAAAAGTCCATATGCTGTAAAAAAACATGATGTGGACTGGAGCCATTGACGTCTAGATTTTAAAATAGTTAAAATGAACTAAAACAATGAACACAATTGAGATCTTTCATGATTGTTAAGGTATGAGTCAGATCTAATGGCTACATACCAGACTATTGGAATTGTGTGTGTATTTTAAAAATCTATTGTGACTTTCCAAAAAAATTGAAAATACTGAAGTAGTGACTAACAAATATTCCAGTCAGATCTAGATAGTAGCAAAAAAATCAGTTTATGTCAACACATATTTCAGTTTCTGGTTAAAATAAAACAAATTAAAAGTTCTGATGCAAATTCATGTTATATAATGCCTTGTTGTAGATCTCTAATAGTCTGTGTCTTTGTGCTGTAGAATAGCCAGCATTGCCGGGTTTGGTGGTTGTTATGGACCTAGTATTTAATGGAATGACATAGCTGCATCTGAATTTAGAGATCTCCTGAGTGTTAAGGGCTTCAGCTCATAGAATTCATACCTCAAGTTAAGGCTAATTACGTTTGTTCCCAAGAAATGATTTTTTTTTCATTGAATTTGAATATTTAATTAAAATGAAGGAGGCAGCTCAGCTGAAAAAATAGTTTTGTTTTGGAAGACACTCATAGCACTTCCTCTTCAAGTTCCTGCACTTCTAATTACAATATCTTGGTTTTGTTTTATAAATGGAAACTCAGACTATTTGAGAAAATTTGTCTGGCTGATGTCTATGCTGTGAAACCTGGAGTGCTTCCACCTCTTGGTGAATGAATTCTGTCCTGTCCCCTCATGACTTAGAGGAATTGAGTTCCTAACTTCATGGAAAGGAAAGTTGAATGGCCAACAGGAGGTCACTGATGTCTCCTAGGGTCCCTGATGGCATTAAACAGGGAATAGGAAAGTGGGACATGCTGTGGAAGAAATATTATACAGGTTAGATATTCCTATAGTTGCTGTGGCCAGGTGTGGAAAAGTAGTTCTGTGATAGCTGTCATGTTATTCAGTGTGCTTATGTGGTGACTTGATCCTGGCCAGCAGCCAGGTACCCATGCAGCCACTCAATCCCTACCTCCCAGTGGGATGAGTAGGAGAATTGGTAGAGCAGAAGTGAAAAAACTTATGAGTCGAGATAAAGACAGGTTAGTAAGTGAAGGAAAGAAAAAAAACCCACAAGTGACACAAAGTGACACTCACCCTCTCCCACAAACAGAGCAGTGCCCAAACCATCTCTGAAGGATGCAGAGATAATCTCTGCAATGTAATATTTATATAATCATCTTAATCTTGCATTTTATAACTTTAGGGTGTTCAATTTTGTAGCCTTTCCAATATTATTTCAAGTCAACATTTGGTTGTGTAATGCTTATCTTTACAAGAGCATCAGGTAGCTTCATATAAATTACATTTCTAAAGCAATCTGAGAGGCTTGGGTGAAATTAGTGGTTTTAGAATGCATATTTTTTCCATAGCAGGAGGTAGACATGCAGACATACATATACAAGTCTAGAGAAATCTGATTAATTAGTACAACTTTGGTGTTTTAAGAGAAATATTAATTCTTCTCAGTATCCTGCTAGAAAGACAACTGGCATTCTTTTCAGCAGAAAAAGTATTAGGAAATAATTCTGGTTTACACCACTTGTGAATTTGTTTATTTCTCTGTCTTAATTATTTGGATGATGGAATGTGTCAGCTTCTAATACAACCAATAATCTTTTTGAGACTAATTAAGAATCATTATCTGCCTAAATCAAATTATGAGCAAATGCCTCTAAAATAGCATACTAGTCTCTAAAATTCCCAGACAAGAACGGCCATTTTGACACGCATTCTAAGTAGTTTCGCATTTTAGTTAGAAGGAAAGCTTGAGAAACACGAATGACTCAAGAATCAATCTGGTATGGAGTGTAATCAAAGAGCAGGGCGACCTCAGAGGCATCCATCAACAGAAACAACCAACTATCACCACTAATACACTTCAGGAGCCAACCCACAAGTCTAGGTGTTACTGCTGGAAAATATATAATGCAGCTTCACATCAGGATCGTAGAGCTGCCAAGCATATCTCCAGAGCAACTTTAACAGTGATTACACTTGATGAAGGAGGTAGAGGAAGTATAATCCTGTGCCAGGAGCACCAGAAGGATAAGGCCAATATTGAAGCTGAAGTACGTTTATGTGAATTCTTATTCCGCCATTAAACAGCAGTTTTTCATAGGATGAGTTTTGCCTACAAAAGTCTCAGGTGTTTCCCCTTAGTGCCCGTCTCTTTTTGTAAATATATAGACTTTTAATTACAACAAGTAGGCAAACTAAAAAGGAAATGTTTCAAAACACTGAAGACAGTAAATCCTGTAATCATGAATTGCCTCTATGATACCATGCTAGCCTCTGAAATTCCCAGATGAGAGGGCTATTTAACATGCAGAAGTAGTTTCACATTTTTGTTGGAAAGAGAAGTCAAACTTGTGACAAAGTAAGAATTTAGCTGAGGATGGAGGAGGAGTGTTGTAGGCTGCAGTCCTAAAGATTGTGGTATTGTAACAGTCAATATTGACCCAAGAAATGTACTTTATTCCTGTATTTTATTTAAGTTATCTAGGGCTTGAGGTGAACACCCAGTCCACTGCAATCATAGCCAGCAAACAGATGTCTAGCCCAGAAGAGTCTACAAAGCAGTTCCATATGTTCCTACACTTCAGAATTCATATTAAATGAACAAGCTGGAGCTTGTTAAGGAATTTCTGTCCAATTTTACCTTTCTATCACAATATACGAAATCCATGACCTGCGCGGGCAGCCAGACCAAAATCTATTCTCTTATTCATGACTACTGTACTGTTTTTCTCAAGTCCCTGTTTAAACTTCTATTCAGAAAAATATTTTATACCCCCAAAAAATATTCGTGAAGGAACCAAAAGTGATTTGACTCTGTCAAATCTGTCTTTTAATACACCTTATGCAATCCCAGTGTGTTTAGTCATTCATACTAGTGTACATCCATGAAAAATCAGCTAATAATCTACTTACCTAATGTGTTAAAGATTAATTTTCATTAATATAGTATATAAAATACTACTGCACACAACAGTTCTAGAGTTACTAAAGAATTTTGTTTGCACTTCACTGTCAATAAAAGTGAGAAAACTATGAGATCTGATTGACAACACTGGCTAATGTGAGAAAATGAGGTGCTTCAAGTTATGTCACCTTTTTCCTTTTTTTATTTCTTTGTGTTGCAGAGAGTTACAGAGCCTCCTACTTAGGTTTTAGACATCTTTTCGTATCATTAAGGAATAGTTTGAAAAGCTGTTTCTGAAGAAAAGTAGTAAAAATTTCTCTCAGGGCTTGCCTCTTGCAGCTTTGATATCTTTAGTCTGTTTTGCCCTCAATGCGGGATGTAAGGGAAATCCAGCAAAGAAAATATCTCCTTTCTGCCAAACTGTTTTCTTGAGAAACAAATGGGTCTATTGCAGACTGCCAGCGGGGACAGGCATTTGGAGAAAGAAATGAGTGTGGATGCAGCAATTCCTTCAGTGAGCAAATCTGAAGTTGTCAGGAAGCAAGATGTGCTGTTGTACCCAGGGAGAGTTTGGAAAAGCAAATGGAGGGTTTGAATGCAGCCTTGGCGATCACTCCCAGTTTCCTTAGCCTGAGGTAACTCCGTAAATGGGGTCATACCTGAGTGTTGGACCTTAAGGTGGAAGATGTCAGTGGACTGGTCTCTGATGGAGGCAGGGATACAAAGGATTTTCCTTTTGAGAGAACATTTAACAGCACATGCATAGCACACAGCTTGAGAAAGGCCCTATTTGGGAACCTCGGATGTGGGAAAGAAACCTGTAAGGCTAGACCGTTAAGACTGTCTTCTGTGGCAGTTCAAGTCAGGACGGAGAAAACTCAAAGTGACTGGCAGTCAGAGAGGAGAAAAGGGTTAAGAGGTGAGAGAAAAGCAGAGTCTTCAGGGAGCAATTGATTTCCTTGCATTCATTTTGTTTGTGTTTTTCCATCAGTGGGGAATGGCCATAAGTCCACCTGCAGTTTTGGTTGACTCGGCATGATTTTTCAGTCTGCATACCACAGAGGTGAGCACTTTGGATTTTCAACAACAGAACAGAGGGAAATTCAACACAGCTCACACAGTATCTGAAAGTGTACACAGTGGGAAATGGGACAAAGCCTTTTGGATCCAGTTCACTTATAAGTGTGTTATAACTGCATTGGCTGAGAGTTCTTACCTTCTCTATTGGGGAGATAGGTGAGAAACTGAGGGTAATTAGGGTGAACAACAAAGATTTCTTAAAAATTAAATTTTTACTCCTTTACAGCTTGCTTTGTGACCCATACAAAGCTCTCCTATATTTAGAGAGATTCTGTCTTAATCCCTAAATATAAAACATAAATTAAACTATTCAAGAATTAATGATGTTTAAACAGTAAGGTATCTTGTTAAATTATCTGTCCCCACACTGAAAACATAGTCCTCTTATTTTTTTTATTGTTATCATCCCTTTTTAGGCCTCCATTCCTTTATTTACTTAAACTCTAAAATACAACCATGGAAATAAGATATTGTTATTTGTAATATATGAGACAAGTTACTTCATCTACTGTTTTCCCTATGGCCCTATTCCCATCACGTAAGCAAGATTTTTAGAAGATATGAAGTATATTAATTATAAGAGTATAATACTGCAGATGGTGTACAGTTTGAATGGGAAGTTAAATTTTTTGAGATTCTCCATTCTGACTGTTGCAGAACAGAATGAAATCGGAAGTAGAATGGTAGTGAAAATGATCCAATATTTGCTTCATTTTGGAGTTCTTATTATTTCCTCCTGATACTGCCTGTGCTTGAAACCAGGGTACCAGATCATATAGTCCTTGTATTTGACCCAAGCTGAACTCTCCATTTTCCCTTGTTTGTATCTTGACCCTCCACAGACTTATGTTTTTAATAATCCTGGCAGATTCCATTAGGATTTTTTTTTTTTTAAAATGAACTTCCTCAGAAGCACAGCTCACAGTTGCCCGTACCTGTGCTTTATAATTCCAGGAATAACTTGCTTCCTGAGTATTGTAAAAGAAAGTAGAATAATAAAACCTCTCTGAACTGGGTGTTTGAAATACATTTGGTACAAGTTGCCTTTGATGAAGCTTATCAGAAAGGAAAATTTATTCAAAGTTGTACACTACCCTAAAGAGTCTACCAGGCTCCACAGTCAATTGTAAAGGAAGTAGGGTAGGCTATCAGTATGCAGCTGTTACCATTCTTTCTCTGTGTAGTTCTTCGTTCTGTTTCCCCCAGACAGTTTTCTGCATGAGAATCAACATTGGTGAGGTGTCATTCCAGAATTAATGTCACTCCCATTGCACATTCTTTGTGTCATCAGTACCTTAATTTTTGGAAAGTTTTATGTATGTCATCAAAACAAAGTGTAAAGTAATTCTTCATGTGGAAGACACACAGGCCAGAGGCAAGGAAAGTAAGGTCTTAAACTAAACATAGGCATTTAGGCTAATTTAATGAAAAGTAAAAATTGGCTTAGATTCTAGACCATTTATATTACTGAGGCAAGTTATTTGCTTACTGTGAATGGAAGAGAATAACTGATAATGTTAATTTACCTTCTGAACAAAGCAGTTAGCTACAACTGGGTGCTAAACCGACATTATTTTAATTCTAATACATGCCCAATACTCTAAAAATTATATGTAAAAAAGTATAATTAGTTAAAGAATATCTTTCTCACTAAAATCTGGTCCCAAGCACAACAAACATCAAGTGGCATTACAGTCATCACAGAGGTGGAAAGCTTCTGAGAGCACCCATCCAGAATTGAGGACACTCTCAGAGGCAGAGAAGGTACTTGAATGAAGGGACTGTTCTCAACATGAAAGCTGGCCCACCAGAACATGCCACTTTGTAAGATTATTGAGAAGTTATCAAGGGAAACGTCCAGGAGTAATGCTCCAGCAAATCATAGAGTTAGTATGCAAATGTGAGAACAGAGTTGAGAAGACTAGAATCGAGTACAAAATATTTTTAAAATAATCCCTGAATTACTCAAACTAGTCTGTTTACCTTCAGACCTTGAAAATAAAGTTGTCTGAATGACAAATGCCTTCCAGCAAGACTAATTTATGTAAAAATAATTGTTATTTTTTAAAGTATACTTGAATGATTTAATCAGATTTAAATGCATCATTTCTGCACAATTCCCTTCCCACAATTATGGTATCATGACTGAATTACTATAACTCAACACAGACAACTATTTATATTGTCAAGACTTCTAAGACTTTTCATCAGTAGGTAGCAGTTGCTGGTTAGGCCCACAGTGGGTTTTATTGTGCTGTTTAACTGCCCATTCCATGGTGGTCTATGCTTTTCATTGACAAATGACGGCACATAATTTGGGTGCTATATCATTAAGAAAAGGAGGGGCATTTAAGTATTCCTCTATGTAGTGTGAGTATGCATTCGCTTTGGGGGAATTATGTGCTTATTATGACAAATAGTGCATTTTCAAGCATTTAAAGATCTTTTTTTGGAAAGAGTCCCACCTCTATGTATATATTGAAGGTATTGCTGTGACACAGCATGAAAACTTATGGTATAGTTATCTGAAAAAACTTATCCACTCCCTATAACATGTTTAGATTGCTTTTTTAGACTCTATAAAATTTTAGCTAGCACTAAACATAGAACTTCATTCATCATCACGCAAGCAAAAGCTGCCAAAGGAAGCCTGCTCTTCCTGAGCTAAAAGTGGCAACACTCCAGTATTGGCAGAAATCAAATGAATCATTTCCTGCTTTTAGTTTTAGATAAATAATCAAAAAGATTGTCTAGATTCTGATCCAAAAGTAATTTTTCATAGCAAGGAATAAGACTACAGCTACAAAGACTTTAAGTGGGGAATGTTCTCTTGCTAATTACTTGACTGGAAAGGCCCTAAGGAACCTATAGTCAGATCAACATATCAAAATCCAATTTAAAATAAAATGTTAAATAATCATATTGGCTTTAAGTAGAGTAACTTGAAGTGCACTGAAACAGAGAAGTTTGGGGGATTTAATTTGCTCTTGATGCATTGAATGAATGTGGTCCAACAGGCTCCTGGTGGATCTGCCTTCTTTCTGGGGGAGAGAGAAGACAGAGCAGAGGCAGCAGAGAGCAGAGGCAGCGGCTGCCACTGCTGAGTGGATGGTGGTGACTGCAGTGAGGTACACACTGAGGAATTGTTATCTGTGCCCTCTCTCTTGCACTCTCAGTTCTTCTCGCTGTAGTATCCATCATAAAGAGAGTGTTTGGGCTGCTGACAGGATGATGCCAGACTACATCTGGGTATATGTGGTAATGGGAGGCCTAATTAAAGGGGTTGGAGGAGACAATAATAGGCTTAAGAAACCCTGGAACCACACATGGCAACTGGGAAATTAATTGAGGGAAATGGGCAGGCCAGGGCATGAGAACAGAAGTCAAAGACTAGTATGTCAATGGCCAGGGGAGAAGTTTGAGTTGAAGGAACTACTAGAACTGTGCTGTGAACAAGAGAAAGTAGGAGAGTGAGGAAGGGCATGGTCAGTGACATAAAGGATGAGATTTGAGGCAAGGAGAGGACAGGACCCCCTGCCCATCAAAACTCCTGTGAGTCTCGTGCCTAAAGGATGATGACCTCTATTAAGAGTTGTTTAATTAACTGAAAGGTCAGAAGTCTGTGCAGTGGGAAGAGGGAGAGCACTGGACTGTAATGGCAGAGCTCACAACTCTGTAAATCTGGAAGTGAGGCTAGAAGCTGGAGGAAAATATGGCTGGAACCAGTGAACAGTGGTGATGGACAAAAAGAGGAATGGATAGGGACATCCTGAAAGTGGGTGAGTAGAAATTGTCAAAAATTGTGCAAACCTGAGCACATTTCTTTGCAAATTTTGGAACCTCTGATGGACCTGAAGCCTTGTTATCATCCATGAAATCTACTGGCAGTGTATTTTCCCTCTTAAGCTGATAGGTATAGGGAAAACTTCCTATTGCTGCTAATTCCTTTGTATACTCAAGTGGCAGAGATCTGAGGGGTAAAGTTTAGCTTTGGTCATGTAAAATGTCGGAACTGATTCAGTTGCATAGGATGAAATTTCCTGGTTTTAGTTTCCTTTAAAAAAAAAGTGAATCCACAGCAAAAACATCTGAGCACATAGGACTTTAAGGTTATGAACTGGGGAAAGAAGTCCTGTAATGGGAGTCTGGGGAAAGGTGTGTATTATATATATATATAGGAAGAGTGCAGGCAGATGAGAGATCTTGACTGATTTGAGGCCAAAGAACAATTCAGTAAATAGCTTCTGGGAAAACAACAAAACCAAAAAAGAATAGAAATAAAAGACCACAGAACAGTTATAGGTCCCTAACCATGGCCTCTCTCGCAATATGTACTGAGTGCATATGAGATCCAGCCATCACCAGATCTGCTTCTTCAGCTCTGTGGGTGTTTCTCACAGCTCTGTGAGTTAGGCCCTAGATGTCCCATGGGAAGTGTGACAGATGTCAAATGATTACTTTGTATCATAACTTCTCACTTTCACAACAAAACTCCTCAGATTTTTTTTAATGGCATACTATAATGGAGTCCAGTTTTGCAACCAACCCAATGTGAGCTCTGCCAGTAGAGGTTAAGGGCACACACAACAGCAAGGCTATTTTGAATCATGTCATATATGATGATGAAGTCCTACAGTCTCTGTTGCTCCTATCAACAGGGGTAGAAAAATCACTTGCAGCTGGGATTCTCAAACACTTACCCAGCTTTGAAAATAAGTTTGCTCACATCTGGGCAGTCTCCCACTCCCTTATGGGAATGTCCTGGGACTGGAAATGTAAGCCTTCTCAGACACAGGAAGGGAGAGAATCCAGTTATCCTGATTCTCAAGATCGGATCTGAATCATGAAACATTTCTCTGTAGTGATTTCTTCCATGGAAGAGCAGTAATTCATGTATGTAATATAAAAATTATATATAGCAGATTTGTGGCTAAATCTAGTTAAGAATTTCAGTTTAGGATATTGATCATAAGACAGAAATCTATAAAATTGTCTTTTCTGCGTTTATGACCCAAAACCCCAGCATTCTTCACAAATCACAAGATTACAAGTCTGAAGGGAATGTTTTTTTGAGATTTAGTTTGGATCTGAATGAAGCATTTTTCACTTCATCTAGAATCCAAATCACGAGGGTATTCTTGGCATGAGGCTTGCAGTTGAAACCACTCAGAAATATGCAAGAATATTGACTTGATATGTGGTTTTGGATCATTTCAAAGAGTAAAAGGTGTGATTGGCTGTCATTTCTGGGATACAGAGTGTTATTAACTCTTTTCATATTGCCAAGAAAGAGAAGCGTAGTATCGTATCTTTATAATTCATATAAACTCACTAAGCATTTTGAAATTATCGTCAATTCACGGGTGCCAAGATGTTCAGACTATAACTGCACAACTAGTGATAACATTGCCAAATCGGGTGATTTTTATGGTGAGTCTTGTGACTAGTGTGTCTAGTATTCTTAATGCCTGAGCTTCTAAAATTCAGTATTACATAAAAATGTCATTTCATTCAAAAAAATAAAACAATGCATTAATTATATCGGTTGAGTATCTACTTCCATGGTTGCAGACAGAAGCTTAAAAATGTGACCATACTGTAGACTAAGAATAACATAAAAGAGAGTTTATTCTTCTTTCTGAAGTGCAAGCCAATCTCATAACTTTTGGCATCTGATTCATGATTTTTGAATGTTTGGGATTGGCAGTATTGCACTAATATGTTTTGTATCAAAATTCAACTTCAGAAAAACATAACTTTCATCGTCTAGAAATCTGTAGATCAAGAGGCTACAAGGTATGGAAAGAGGGACAAAAATGAGGGTTCCCTCCCATACCAAGACTCTTCAATATAATTTTATCCTAGGGACCTGCAACCTGAAGGAGCACTCAGATTTCTGATCTCACATCATGGGGCAAAGCTTTCCTGACAGGATGATAACGGCTGTGGAGAGCAGTTGCTGTGTCCTCTCCACACCATGGCACTACAGCTGACTCCATGGGGAAGCACAAGTTCAGAACGCCCTGAAACTACCTTCCCTCTGTGCCCAGCCCAGGGCTGTGGGTGAATACCGCATTTCTGCCCACAGTAATGAGAGCCGGTGTCTTCCAAAACAAATATTGTTTCTTGGTTACTAATATAAATAAATGTATTGTACATTACATTTTTGGAGAAGAATGTGCAAGACCAACATTTCTGAAGTCGAGTGGAGAGGTCCTCCCTCTGTTTCCTTCCAGTCCTCATACAGACAGTCACTGAGAATTTTCATGACTAAAATCTACAGAGGCAGCCAACAGAACTTCAGTTTCTTTTTTTTTTTCCTGAAAACAATATGAGATTCAGATAAAAATTTTATTTGAGAAGGTGGAACAACTCTGATATTTCTTTTTTTCTAATGTTATTTTTTTTAAATAGCTGTAAATTCTGTAGTTTGTAGCTCTCTGAAGGGAAAAATGAATCATTTGTTCACTAAATGGAAAACTAAAGAAGACAAATAGCACAGTTAAGAGTGTGATTTATTACAGTTCACATCCTACTGTATGTCCACAAGTTCTTTTAATGCTTTTCATAGGAAACAAAACCTGGATTCACTCTTCCCAGTGAATTTAAAAATACTTTTATTTAGAGAAGTTCTACTTTTCCTCTCATTTCATTTAGACTTGCCTTAATTATTACAGTTGCAACAGATAACAGTGCTGGAAGGAAAGAGACAAGGAAAGGAGAAGAAATATTTCCCTATATGATCAGCCTTCAAAAACCAACTGTTTTTGTGGAGGGAGTGGGACTAGATTGTCATCTCACTCAGAGGTAAATCTGTGGTTTGTAAAGAATTAGTGATAGCTCAACCGTAACACTTAGCTGTTTGGATTGTGTTAAATGAATCACTTGAAGACATAAAAGTGCTGTCATGCTATGTTTTAAATAATTCTTGCCTCCTGTAAGTGTATAATATAGTAAGCAATTTAATAATAATGATTTCACATCATGGTTGTATAAGGTTATGTTGCAGATGCCTTTACTTGGTGGAAACCAATGTAGTTCCATTGTTGTTGATTTTTGTTTTCTTTTTAATTAACTTATTTCTTTTCTGTTTTTCCACACGGTGTTGATTTGGGATGCGGTATTTTGAAACCAAAAAGCTAAATTCTCAACTGTTACAACCCTGGTTTCAAATCTTGTGTGTGTGTATGTGTGTGGAGAGAGAGTAAAAAAAAATAGTTTAGGGTAAACTTTCTCTCAACTGTTACAACCCTGGTTTCAAAACTTGTGTGTGTATGTGTGTGGAGAGAGAGTAAAAAAATAGTTTAGGCTGAACTTTCTCCTTCCTCCCTTGAAAAAGAGATTGAAGAGATTCACTGGGAAAAAGAACTCTGGTCAGTGCTATCCCCTGAACTGTTCCTAAACACTGACTGGGAGACACTGACACCAAGGTCTGTCAGAATGGATGGTAGTATAGTAGGACTGAGCCTGTGCTCTGTCATCAATGCTTTTATCAGCAGAGATGTAACCAGAGGAAGCAGTTTAGACCTGCTACTTTCAAACACTACCTGTCTCCTGAAAGGACCTGAAATATCTCAACTTTTTTGTAGATGTCTCTGCAGAGACTCGCTTATGTGATCAGGACTGTTATGGTTTATATGGGTAAAATCAAGTGGTATACTTCTTCCAAAGTTCAGACATACTTATTGTATGAATAAGTAGACTGAGCATACCCATAAGTATGTCTGAACAGTGTTAGGAGATCTGGAAAAAAGTGGTGCTGCTATTTCCCACTTTTCCTGTATTTCTTTTAATAGCAGTATATTTAAGTTATAACCCAAGAAGTGGGAGCTAGATGGTGGTTTAAGCACACCTCCTAGAGGTACCAATTACTGTTCACAACAGAGGGAACTTGGTCATGTAACTTGAAGTAGTCCAAATAATTCTCCTGTGAAGGCAAAAGTCTAACATAGCTGCTTGAGTGTCTAAATTTAATGTCCAAAGTAAGAAACATTAATTCTGATACTAGTCGGAATTTATTAAGGAGAGAGATTCTTTACAGTATGTGTTGTGGCATTTGTTTTCATGTTTCTGACCATGGCTCAGATATGTTCCTTCAGGCATTTCCGGTGTATGATGTTGATTTATTTCTACACAATTGCTTCCCTAAAGATTTTTCAGAATACTAAAATAAGACACTGCTTATTGACTGCATGGCTAGTTTGAACTTGGCAGCTCTCAGAAATTACGCTTTAAATGAAGAGTGATATGCACTTGCTATGGTTGGTTATAAATGAAAACATGCCCTATGATAAAGTATATAATGGAAAATCTGAAATTAAGTGCTTCTGATCTGTAATTGGTAGGCTGGAGCTATTCTGATGTTCCCCTTCATGTATGTCAGGTCTCATCATGAATTTAACATCCTGTATGAGGATTATCTGAAAGAGCGTAAAATTAAATTGTGGACAAGCCTTGGCTTCTTAGAAGGTTTCTAATTTTCTTAGTGCATGTTTTAAAACTTGTACTTTTTTTTAGTAAATTAGTAAATAATTGTCTGATATTAGATGCTAAAAGGACATCCATCAGAAAGTAAAAATGAATGAAAATGAACTGTGATGTGGGAGCTATGTCACACAGAGGGAAACTAAAGAAAAGCATAATCTGGACAAACCAGAAAAAATTGAACTCTTCCACATGAGCAAAACAGAGATCTAGCTCTGCTCACATATGTACTATTTTTTTGTAATGTGAAAATGAAAACAGGGTCAGTGGAATATCATAATTCTACTAGAATGCAAAAGCATTGGGTATGGAAGGAAAGATAGTCTTAATGAAATTTTTTACAAATCTATCTTTCTATAACTGGATAACAGCCTACCAGAAAGAGAAATGATGACACAAAGCAATTAAAAGGATGTCTGCTGTGAGAACATGGCCTCTTTTTATTTAAAGCTGTACCTAGTGCCAGAGAACAAAGCAGGACACAGACAAAGTCCACAGTTCCTGCCTACTAATGCACTGGGAGCCATTTTAAAGTTTAGCTAGAAAATAGATACAACAAAGCCTCGAGTCAAATTAAAGCTATTTAATTTGAGTTATAAACCTGAAAGCATTGGGTGAAATTTTTGGAAAAAAGATCAAAGATGAAGTAGCTGGTGGATGTAGTGGTCAGACAGGAATCTGAGGAACACATAATACAGTATTGCTAACCTGAAAGCATTCACAAATCATCAGTCAAGCCTGGAATGTCATGAGTTTGGGGAATTTTTTGATATAATAAATATGGGACTTGTTTTGTCTTTTAAAGGCTCAAAATCTGCATTTCTGAGTCACTTTTTTTTTAACCAAGTTGTGAGCCATAATATTATGTTTGGAAAGAATGAATGCTAAGAGTCTTACTTTGCTCAGGAAAAAAAAGAACTTTGAGAAAACACTTGTTGGGTGACTTACAATAAAGGTCATAAAATTTGGCAATGTAGAGATAGATTAATCTGGAAAGTACTGTAGTTGAGGAAAATTGCTGGCAGTCAGTATGTGAGAATTTGAAAATAAGGCTGTTTCATTTAAATAAAAATAACAGTAATCATGCACAGGGCTGAAACTAAAAGCCGGAATAAGTTTAGAACTCTGATATTTGACTCATTCATAAATGATGCTTGTTTAATGAAAAATTTATTTGTTATTAATAAATACTTGTTTATCTACTTATACATTTTCAAGAAACCAGCTGATCTTTTCATGTCATCTATGTTTTCATTTTGTATTATTTGTCTCATTCTATATTCTCCTGTCCTGTTCAGGAAGAGAAATAGTGGCAAGCAGTATGCTTTTGGTATAACATTTTTAGATGTGAGGAAAATGTGGTGAATACCCTTTTATCATGAGTTGTAGAGTATTACAAAAGTGTATGAAGTAGAATTTAAATCGTACAGTCAGTGATGGACTGCCATTATTCTGTTAGCTCTACTTTTGTAAGGTCAAAAGGCTTTTATTGGTGTGGGCTAACATGTTTGACTGCTGAAATTAGTAGTGATCTAGGCAGACAATGAACATGTAATATATTGTACCGCTTTGAGATCTGGATCAGGAATTACTTTATCTGCTTTGTGGTGGAGTCAAAAACTGCTTCAAACTCTAATCAGTAGTAGTTGATATTGGAAAGTTTTAAAATTTTGTTAGAATTAAAAATGCTGAGTTTAGATTCCAGTTCAGAGCTTGGGTTGTTTTTGTTTTTCATTAAGCCTTTTCAGCAGTCTAAGAGGAGAATCCAAGCTGCAGAGACTTTTTTGTCACTTTGTTCCTGTATGCTAGAAAAGTTTGCTAAACAATTATTTTAATAATCTGGTTTTTAAAGGAAAAAAAACCCAAACCCTCCTCTTTTCAGCTGGGGAATTAAATGTCAAGTTTCCTCCTGAAGGGCAGATTTTATGGTGAAGTTATAAACTCTGAAATTAAGTTTGTAACGGAAAATGTGACAAACTCAACTATGGCAATGCAAAAATATACTCTTAACACTTAACGCATAGAGGGCCATATATATGAAATGTACTTGCAACATACTGCATGTTTACTACAGATTAAACACTTAAAAATGGAAAAAACCAGCACATACTCCAACTGTTTCTTAAATATTTGTTTAATATAACCAGAACACATGAAAATTGTAGGAGTGGAGAGTACATGGTAAGTGTTTAAATAACATCAAATGCAATAACACGTTTCATTTGAAATGTTAAGCAGGTGATAAAAATGTCATGTAGAATTACTATTTGGTGTGCTTTAAAATAATATAATTAGGAGAAAGTGCATAGGGAAAACTTAATCACTAAAGTGAAACCTGTGGAAATGAGGTGTGTTTGCATTTGTTTGGATATTCAAAATTTTGAAGCAGATTGGAACCTTTGTTAATGGGTGAGCTCGAGGGCTGCAGCACTCTGTGCTGGGACTTGGACACTTCCATCCTCATGAGCATCGGGATGTTTGAAGAGTGCAGTAGCTCATGCCACATGCTTTTAACTTCTTTCCAGCCAAGCCAACAGATCCAGGAAAGGAGGTAATAAAGGAAGATTTTTCTCCCCCCCTTCACCTTTTCCCTCCCTGGAGGGGCTGAAGAGGTGAACCAAAAGCAGTGTGAATCTCTTGCAAGAGAAGGCGACAAAGAACGAGAAAGGTTGACAAAGGAGAAGAAAAGAAGAAAATGCTTGGCACCTTTAAGCCTTCCTTACTAAATCTAAAAAAGAAGAAATGTGAAATGGAAGAAGACATAACTCATGGGAGGTGATGCTTTGGGTGAGTAATACAACCTGTCCACTTCTTACACAAATGTTGGGAAATAAATGTGCTCTACATGTTGCCTTGTAGTTACTAAGTTTGGAAATGGACAAGTAGGCTCAAAGGGAATTTTGAATACAGATTCTTAATGTAATTTAATTATTTTCATACAAATGCTGTTTGTTGGACAACAAGGATAATTTCAGAAGCTAAAATAAAGCCATTAGTATCATTATCGATTCAATATTCCTTCTATTGCCAGAAGTTCTGCAGTTTGCTGTCTGCTGACATACTTCTTTTTCTCCATTAGATGTCTATGATAAATCATCCTTTCCATTTCAGGAGGAGCAAGAAATCTCTCACTCTTGCTTCCTGTCCTACCAGCATCCTCCTGAATACTCTCTCCTGTTTTCTCTCAGAATACTTATTCAGTTACCTTGTCTGCCTTTGCTGGCACCAAAGAGGTACTGTGCAAGGAGAAAGGTCTTTTCTGTTCAGTAAATAATAGCCCTAGTTATTATTTTGAGAGCAGGCATGAGTCGCTGCTACTTTCTCTGTGCTTTTCCTTAAGGCACAAGATGTTTTCACTGCCCTGCCATTTCTTCTTTCTCCCCAAGGTCAGTTTCATTTTCAGTGGATACACTTAGACAAGTCTTGGACTTGATTCAGTTAAAATTACTGTATGTTTGGCCTCTGTATCATGGAAGCACAAGCAAAGCAGCTAAACACTGTGGAAAGTTGTTGTTCTCTATTTTCCCTGGCCATGCATAAAGTTCTGCAGTGCAGAAGCTCAAACATTTTGCTTTGAATTGAGTACCCAGGAATGATATGCTTTGTGGTTATATGCTAAATTGTAGACAGAATATAAACTACCAATTGCTTCTCACTTAACATTAGCTGTTCTTTTATTTTTAATGGTGGGATCGAGTCTAAGATTCAGACTCTGTCTAGACCCAGGAATAAGCCCAACTTGTTTTGCTTTTATGGGAAAAAGACACTGGCAACTCTGATAACTGGTGAAGAAGGTTGAGCCTCTGTCTTCCCCTATTCACAGATACTATACAAAACTAGAATCAGCTTCAAGAATAACGCTTTTAACCAGCCAGGGAATGTCTGCTCTGCCTTGCATTGCTTCAGGAACTGCAGTCCCCTTTTCCTTTTTGGTTGGTAACCCAACAGAGCAAACCAAACTGGGATGGGATTGTCTTGATGGTGACTCAGTGGTGTGCTACAGCTCTAACTTGCTGTTCCTCTCAATAATTTGTGAGTTGTAAAGACGAGGATACAGCAAGAGAGGTTAATGACTTGTCGATGGACACATGCTGGGACTAAATAACTAATGCCCTCCATATTTAAAAATTACTCAGGCTTGCAGAACAAGGGAATGATTGCTTGGTTACAGCTCTGTTGGTTAATGAAAAAACTTATGCAGCATTACAATTTGCATGAACCAAATTTTATTTTAATTTAGATACTATTTTTGTTTAAATTAGCAAAAATACAGGTGTTTCAGTATCATATGCTTTAAGACACTACAGGGAGAAGCAGCAGCTTATTGGTAAATAGATGGCTAGCAAAAACTGTTAAAAATTTTAAAGTACATTTAAATTAGTATCTTTTACTAAAAATGGAATGATTTACTATTCATTATTTACAAGCAGTATGTAGGCCGTCCATATATTTAATATTCTACTAGAGGAGTGCTGATTATTTAACCACACAAAGTTATTTTAGAAAAGACACTTTCACATTAATTGGACTCTCTAAATATCTTGGTTTCATTTTTTTCTTACTATATTTCAGACATTTTCATGATGGCAATAGCTTTATAGAGGTATAGAGGCTGACCTATGTGTCTGTGAAATAAGCAATATCAACAAAATGGTAACCACACTGTGGCCATTCTGGCACAATTCAGCAGAACATGTAAAGTGGATATTTTATTTCCTTGGTACCGTAAGGAAATTTCTGAAATTCATAACAAACAGGGAAAAGGATTGCAATTTCTCTATTATTCTCATAAACAGTTTTGGGACTATTAGTTAAGGTAAATAAGATTATTGAAATTAATGTAAGAAACCTAATAAATAAAAGTAAAGTATATTACATTTATTCAGCATTTGTTCTTTTAATTTTAACTCCTTAGGAAACATACTTGCCTAACATATATCACTAATTGCTCTGAGGTAGAAAAAAATAAAGAATTTAAAGAGAAAAGAGGGTTTTAGAAATAAACTTCTCTTTATTTTTTTTTTTTTTGAGAGAGACAGCCTGCATGCTTACATTTTCTGCTTTTCTGATGGTCAGAAGGACTGACTTCTGTTATAAACTTGCTGCAGGTCTCTGAAAAAATACAGTGTTCAGAGCAGTCCTGGCAATAGGGTGCTTAAAACCACATTCATGACAGTACAGTGTCTATCAGCTGTTGTAGTGAGAAAGATCGATAAGTGCAAAGGATGCACAAATTTTCTCTGTCTAGACACGTTTAAGGTAGGTTGGCATATTTGTTTCCAAACTAAGGATGTAATATTACAAGCTTTTTACTAGAGTTGCTCAACAAAGGCAATTTATGAACTAATGTCTATTCTCTTATCAAATCTTGTGCAATTTGAGAGTCAGGCTTAGCCTGCCCAAAGCAAAGTGAACTAGCTGTGGCCAAAGTCATCTGACCATTTAGAAAAGGTGGCAGCTCCATCAAAAAGTAGCTGTTCAGCCTAATGTAGCAGTACGGCTCTATGGGTAGGGAAAAAAGCCTTGTACACATCTATTAAGAGGTCAGATTAGTATGATTATAATTACTCAAGGTTTAACTTTGGTAGGAAAAGGGATCAATTCCACGTTTCTAACCATATTGGTTGGGCAAAAATGAAATGTTTGTCAGCAGTGCACTTTCCTTAAAACTGAGCAGAGTGACAGTTTTGGACAGCCTTGTTGCTGGTTGTCTTGACATCTGCTTCCCTTCTTCGCTAGCTGTTTTGAAGTTCTTACAAACAATGCCTTAAGTACGCACAGGCATATATATTAATGTACACTGGAGACAGGTACAACCTATTAGAAATTTAGGTACAACAGGGTTATAAATGTTACTTGATATCTTATAAAGCCCAAGATACCTGACCGGTGCATAGGCTCTGTTGGTTGATGTAGTCAGGTGATAACATATGTACACTCATGCTGCCTACTTCAGCAAGTGTCAAAAGTTCATGCTAAGTACTACATAAATTATCACCTAATTAAGCACTGTTATGGTTTGGATTGGGAAAGAAGTGTCAACTTGATTCTCCTTAGAGAGCTATACGCAGAAATATGATGTAGAATTAATTTTACGAATAAAGGTCAAAGATCAAAGTCTGAACGTATTTATTGGAAGAAGGAACTGAAAGGGAATCTTGACTTCTTTAATTAAATCCTTTTCTGCTCATGAAAATACTAAGAGGTTAATTTGGTTTCATGTGTACTTCCACATTCTATTGTAGAGATGTCAGGAACGCTGTTTTTGTTACTGGCACAGTTTATACCTTATAGGCTTTCTGAACTTCCTGTTGCTACTCTTACATGAGTAGTTACTGAATCATAATTTAGGAATGCTAAAAAAGCCATTCACCTAGAGGTTGGAGTTTTGGATTGAAAGTTAAGGCTGTTATTACAGCCTTAATTTAATGTCTTCAGGTCTTACCTGAAGATATTAAACATGTATATATTGTGTCTATCAATTTACTATATTCATAAAAACCATCCAGATATGTTATTTGTGTGTTAGACCAGAAGATACATGTATTTCTTTTGGACAAGTGATGATATTGTCCTGGCTGGATAAGAACTTTAAAATATAGAATCTGATATCTGCATGAGTTCAAGGAAATATTTAGGATCATAGAATGATTAGGGTTCGAGAAAACCTTTAGGATCAAATCCAACCGTTAACCCAGCATTGCTGTGTTCACCACTAAACCATGTCCCTAAGCACCACATCTACATGTCTTTTAAATATTTACAGGGATGGTGGCTGAACCACTTCCCTGGGCAGCCTATTCCAATGCCTGACAACCCTTTTGGTGAAGAAAGTTTTCCTAATATCCAAGCTAAACCTTTCCTGGCACAACTTGAAGCCATTTCCTCTCATCCTATTACTTGTTACTTGGGAAAAGAGACCGACACCCACCTCACTACAACCTCCTTTCAGGCAGTTGCAGAGAGCAATAAGGTCTCCCCTCAGCCTCCTCTTCTCCAGGCTAAACAACTCCCATTCCCTCAGCCGCTCCTCACAGGACTTGTGCTCCAGACCCTTCCCCAGCTCTGTTGCCCTTCTCTGGACATGCTCCAGCACCTCAATGTCTTTCTTGTAATGAGGACCCAAAACTGAACACAGGATTCGAGGTGTGGCCTCACCAGTGCCAAATACAGGGGGACCATCACTTCCCTCGTCCTGCCGGCCACACTATTTCAATAATACCTTCAATACCTTCAAAAGGGAAGGTGGCTTATTTTTATCTTTTAATAATATCAATAAAATTTTCTGGAGATCTGGGAACTGGGGACTTTAAAATAATTTTAGCTATATTTTATTTGGGTACATCACACAAAATAATCTGTTTCTCTCTGCCATTTGTTCCAACAGTTTATGTGACTTTATTAGAGCATCCATAAATGTGAAAAATGTCTGTTCTTGTGATTGTACCACTCATTTGGCTTTTGAGTTGTACCTTTTGAAGATGCCTAATTCAATATGAAATCTTGTGGTTCATGCAGAGATCTATACAAAGCCCCTTCTGGTGCCTTAGATTATAATGTTCTTTAGGACAGGGACAGCATCTATCTATCTTTAACGTACCTAGCAAAAGGTGGATTCAGCTGTAAGTGACACTTTTTTGCCACTGCTAAGTCATAAATGAAGGAAAATCTGACAATATTCATGGTCCCTGGAAGAGGGGAAAAAGTCAAAGATATGGAACTGAAGTGAGCAATCGGAAGTCAGGATAACTATTAAGAAGCACTTTGAGAGGGACAGAACTGTGTATTTTCAGACAATAAAAAGATTCTTCTACAGCAGTCTGTGGTACTACCACCCAAAACAAGAAGGAAGTCAACATTAGCAGCATGATAGTTACAACACCGATCCAGATAAATGTATGGTAGTTTATTTTTTCCTCCAACTAGACAGCTACCAGCTGAAGGCAGCTGAACACCTAGGGACATCTGTGTTGAAACAACACTTGTGAGTGGAAAGATACACTAAGTGGAGCATAGAGGAAAAAATAGTCAAAAAAGCAAGGCAGCCAAACAGGCAGCTTCTTATCCCAAAATGTCTCTGACGTTTCTCCTTCTCTGCACTTCAGGAAGATAGAGGGAAATGCCAGCATTGTGATATTTGTTTGTTTGCTTGGTTGGTTGGTTTGTTGGTTTTTTTCAGTGGCAAGCAGCTTTCCACATCACAAAGACCACCACTGCCACAACTGGCACCACAGATTGCCTTTGCAAAGATGCTGAGGGCTGCACCACTGTAGAGACCAAATTACTCCCTCTTCTCCTCCCCAGATGAAGTATGAAGTGTGTTGGCATATCTGTGTTGGAAAATTTGTATTGGCATTACCAAGAATTGATTTCCCTTGCTACAGTGTGTCTGACCTAGTTACACATTCAAACTGTTGACTGAAGGAGAGAGGAGATGTTTGCAGAGTTCTTGAAGATCTTCAGTGGTACTGAACCACCTCAGCACTGGTATAAGTAGTAATATTTTTCACTGCCTTCTATGGAGTTTTGTTCCTTATGTCTGTTTTGAATGATATGTGTTTACATATGACGCCTTTACAAAAATGTAACTAAAGACAAAAATTATTCATACATATCTACATATATAAGGAAATGTGCTCAACCAGTATTGGCCAAGCTGGAGATGCTGCTCAAGAACTCAGGCCAGACTGAAAGGTGCTTATTCTGTTTTACACTGGTCTTTGTTGTCAATGCATGGACGTCACATAAAAGTGGAATACTCAAATTTTCCTTTACTCCTAAATGATATATTTTGTCCTTTTTGTAGTGCTGTAGTACCTCTATGCTGCAAAATTGTGTGTTCTGCTATATTTGATATACGTTAGTAACGCAGAACTCAAAAGAGGAGGTGTCATCTAGTAAAAGAAAGAATAATTAATGTCACATTAATACGAATATCTCAGCACTTCTGTAACACTGTTATACTAGCCTTATGCTCTACAATGATCCTTGCCTTCTTCAGACAGGAGGCTGCTTTATACAACATTTAGAGACTATCTGAATTGCCGATTTCTGCGGCCCCTTCTACATGAAGTGCTGCCTGTATGAGCATGGGTGAGACAATGAAGAGAGGGCTTATCGATCAGCTTTTCCTGGTTTCTGAAACGAAGTATTGCAGCCTAATGGTGCTTAACTAATCAAGGCTTGTACAATGAGCAGTGTTGCAGAAATGCAAGCCATTATCTTATTATTAACAGGGTATCAGAGGTGTTCCCCAAAGGTACATAGTGATGCCCAAATCTCATGTCCTTCAACCCTGCAAGAGCAGAATGGCAGTCAGATGGAGTCCTGGCACGACGTTTTCCAGGGCTAATTGCCTGCAACTGCAGACAAGCCCTTCTTCCTTATTACGGATTGAGGATCTGCTTCTGGTCACTGCAATGTTGAGGTGACACTGACAGAGTGTCCTGCAGTCACTCAACAGCTTTGTCATGGTTATTCAATTCCTCTGCTGTGCTGTGGTGGTTCTATGGGTGGTTAAAGCCTGCTGGTAAAAGAAAAGCTGCTTTAAACTGTTACCAGAAGGGTGTGGTGATCTCTGAGCTGTCCCAAAAAGCAGGAAAATCACTAGTGGGTCTGCAGCATCTCTTTCTCCCCTTCTATACCACAGGGAGACTGAGCATGAAATTCATTCAATGAAATTTGGATTTCATTTGCTTCAATGAAAGATCAGTTAGAGATCTTTCTAGATCTAATCTAGAGTTTTAATCTAGAGACTAATCTAGAGATCCATCATGCAGAGCATGGTCTACTCCTGGCTCTGCCTTTTACTACCATCGTCACTGTGAGGCAGACATACAGCTTAGTGCCTCAGTTTTCTCATCTACACTGTTAAGATAACATGAAATTATTCTGAGGGCTGCACTTCCACAGGCTTTGAATTATTTTTGTCCAGGGAACAACAAAGAGGCAGAACACACAGGTTTTCTTATTTTCTGTGTGCACAAACCAGCCAATTGCATCAGGTGTAAGTTTTGCTAAAAGGCAGACTGGATTATGCAGCAAGTATGCTGACATGAAAGAAAATCCATGTTTTTGAGGTCTTAAGCAAAGAGGAACACATGGACCTCTGGCCTGAATTTGGTTTACTGATCTTTCAGTTCCTCATCTGAAAGCTTAGGATCAGTCAGTGTGCTAGAAATCCTACTGGACTCAGAGCCAATGTGCCTGCAATTCTTCTGTCAGCAAATACAAACCAAGTTTAAGGGCCTGGAAAACAGTACAGCAATTTGCTGGCCCAAGAGCAAAAATAAACCATGCACAGTATGTCACATTAGCTCTTAAATGTCTCCAGGAAGTGAAATGTTTGACAGGGAAATATATTTGCTTGTGGCCTCATTTGATTCATGTTTCAAGGAAAGAATTGAAGTCATACCCCCAGTGGAGCCCCTACATCGATCAAGGGGAGGATACGGCATCCTGCAGGATGTCATCTTCCTGCAGCCTCCTCCCTGCTTCCCTGTGGTGGCAAAGTGCCATTCAAGTGAAGGGGGTTTTAGAAAAGGGGTATGATGGTTTTTTTTTCTTCCCAGCACTGACAGAAGTGATTTAGATGGCAAAAGAACCAAGTTGCACCCTCTCTGAATTACACCTCTGAATCATCTTGTTGGAAAGCAGATGATATTTCCTGAGTTATTTAAGAAAAGGTGTCGTGCCTTCTTAATCTTTGTCCCAACTCCTTCTAGGACACGCTGCAGGCTGGTTCTGATCATTGTTTGTTCCTTCCAAGTCCTTGTGCCCACCTCATGAACCAGCCATCCAGGTCTGCGCTGCCAGCTTGTCTACAAGTATACAGTAGGTAGTGTGATTCTGTGTGGGATAAAATGGATGGGAACAGCATGAGTTAGGTGTAGAAATCTTTCCATATTGGGAAGGGATGATTTCATTGTGGTGGATCTCTTTGCACCTAACTTTCCAATTCCTGTGTCCTCACAGTAGGAAAACATGCAGAAATATTAGTAGAGGCTACCACAGACTTAGTATAAATATGGAACAATTCCATAAGGGAGCCTGTGGACTTACCCTCATGTAAAAATGTATGCCAGAAGAGACTGGGTTCAGGGCGTAGAATGTAATTTATAAAATACAACTGAGAGAGAACACTGCAGTTTCTAATTTCTGATTTGGTTTCTAATCTGTTTTCTCCATCTCACTGCACCTCTGCTGTATCTGTTAAGGATGCTCCGTCAGACTAACCTCAGTGTTAGTGTTCGTGAGACAGAACAGTAAAACTTAGTGTTAAAAGTAAAGGCAAAATATTTACAGAGAAATGGAAGGAATTTGTTAATGTGATAGTCCATGAATGACTGTAGCAGTTCTCTTCCTTTGTTTCATCTGCAAATTCTGCTATATTTTCCTTTCTTCCTTCTGACATGGAGAGTATCAGGACACAGCGAGAAACCTCCGGCTAAACTCTGCTTGTAGCACCTCTCCACATGGCTGTGACTGATGGAGAGGTAATGCCAGAGCTTCATTAAAGATGTGAGGGTTGGTGTTTTTGTGCCCAAAATACATCTTAAGCTATTTTAAGTAGGCAAGCAGATATACTAAAGCACTAAAAATAAATATTTAAAAATACTTGACCTCAAAATACCGATCCATCAGCACAGGGTAAAAAGACCTTTAAAGGGATCTTTTCCCTGCATCCTACCCAGAGCAGGACCTCAGATTTACAGACTTGTGGTTAAGGCAGATCTAGACGGAGCTGCCACCTCAGCTGGCATCCCAGGAAGGGCCAGCTATTTTTCAGGTTTCTTGTCCTCTTGGCATGGATGTTGCAGGTCTCAGCATAGCATGGGGTTAACCAATCTGAGATAGTACAGTTCCCAAAGGCCATCTTATGGGTCACAGCCAGGGCAGGGGAGATGCTGTTGCGAACAGCGCCTCTTACACACTTGTGGCTGTGGCAGGAGTTGTGTTGTTGCACAATATTAGCAAAATGGGTGTGATTTTACCTGCACAGAAGCAGGTTCCACTTTTGAAAAGTACTAATCCTGCCGTCAGCTTGTTCTCTTGGGTTTATTTACTCTCTTTCAGCTCTTCTGATTTTTTTTTTTTTTTCCCCCAGAGCAGGGAAGGAGCCAGCCTTGCGTGGCTCACCAATTCTCTGGAGCGACAGGAACCAGACCACAGCCTGGGCACCTCAGCAGGCGGAGGTCCCTGCTCCTCTGAAAGGAGCATCAGACGGACTATTAAAGGAGGGTGTGTTCTCGCAGCTGCCCAACACTATCAACACTAACCAGCAGGATAATCTGAATTTCTGCTGCCCTGTGCCAGATGGCAGCGTTATGATACTCTGGTCTTCATTGCAGGTCTGTGCTCTGTGGTTATGGCAAGACTTCATCCTGAAATAGCTGCTGGGTTTTTGAAATTCAAGCATGGCCCACTTATTTGGATATTTCAAGCTGCAAGTTTCAGTCGAACCCCTAAGCAGTAGCTGAGTTTAAGGAATGAGGAAAGATTTTCCCAGGTATTTAAAAGCTGGGCAGAAGGATACAGTGTTTGCAGGCAGCTTCCTCCACGCTGAATGAAACTCAGAGATCTGTTGCTGCAGGTCTTACACATAGCAATGTACATCTGTAAAAAGATACGTGGCCAGAAAACACTTTGAATGCTTACGCCCTACATAAACCAAAATGTCCTGCCTAATATCATGATAAATACAGAGGATTCTTCAATAATAATGTATGATTTGGATTTTAATTTGCAACATAGTATTGCAATGAATTCAGCCTTGTAAGAAAAGTTTATAGTCGTAAGATCAAATCCCAAATCTATTTTTACAGTTTGTATTTTGGACCCTTCCTGTTCTGAAGATAAGCCTTGTTTCATTAAAAAGGCAAATAGCTGCATGAAGACAGAATATGTAATTATGTGAGCTTGTTGTTGTCTTACACTAAGGGTTACATCCAGTCTTGAGGGGTGTGGGAACAGAGAGGGGAAGTGTCAGAAGTAATGGCATATAAAACAGCAAAGCAGTCATCTAACGTAAGAGCAGACAGCGTTTGGGAGTTTTGCTGAGCAAATCTAGCCCTGTTTCATAGGGAAATACAGTTCTTGTTGCTGGGACATGGCTAGCTGAGTTTCAGTGGTCATCTTGGGGTGCAGAGGGTTGGGTTGGAGGTTCTTTTTATTTCTAACTGGAACAGCTTATTTTGCTCTAAGTTCACCTTTCCCTTTGTTAGCAGTCTTGGTGTGTTGCAGAGACATACTTCAACATCATGAAGCAGCAAAGCCAGAGAGTGGTAGAAATAGGACCCATTGTATCTCTTGAATGCTGGAAGTGATGAAGAAAACGAATTCACTCATCCTCTTCAAAAGATAAAGGTTTCTTTCCTGATTTCACTAAGTAAGAATACTGTTACAAGGAGCAAGTGATCAGTAGCAATGCTCACTTGCCACACAAAATACTTTCAATGCATGTCTCTCCCCTAACTCAGCCACTGTTTTCAGGATGTTTTGTGACACCACAAAGCAGCTGTTCTTTACTCTTCTGACTAAGACATTTATATTCAACCCTGACATTTTAATCTAATAAAAAAAAAAAAAGCTTTTTACCTCCTTGCTGTATAAACAGAGAACCTCTATATAATGGGCATCTGTGGAATATGGAATTAATCCCACTAGTGCGGAAAAACCTTCATAACTCTCTTGCGGCTTCATCACTCTTTGAGTTATGAGGTCTTCCTCTCACTTGTGGGATAAAGTCCAAATCCCACAGAAGCCTATTATGTGTCCGCTATTTATTAAGACTTCATCATTTAAAACAAAACACTTAAGAAAGACACTGGGAAACATTTAAAATCAAAGAGGTTTCAGTCTGAGGAATATTTGTTATATTTGAAGGTTTTTCAAAGCAGAGAAGAAAAAGTTCATTTTAGCCCTGATAACCACTAACTTGCTGCTTCTGCTTATTTTTCTTTTTATTTCTTTTTTTTTTTCTTCTTTTTCTCCATGGAGAGATTCTGAATGTTTTTCCCTTCTTTCCTACATGATTTTATAAATCTTTTAGTATCCTTGTGAAGACTTCACTTACTTTGCCTGGCAGTGCAACGACTACAGCCATTAACTATGAGTGAGAGCCCTTCTTCCCTGGATTGTGGATGTAAGTGTATATGTATTTGCTGTACCTTGACTAGTAGAAAGTCCTATAAATGACACTCACTGTTTTGCAGAAGTCCAACATAGCACAAATATGCTGGCTAACATTTAAACCTAGTAGTTTAGCAGTACTAACATTTTCTATTAATGTTCTGGAGCTAAGAAGGTTGAGCAGGAGGTAGGGAAACCTCAGCTTGATTTAAAACTCATGTACTCTGTCTGGGAACATTTAAATCTCTTTGTCTTCCCTTGACTTAGTTTCCACAGACAGGCTGTTAGAATGCTGATTCTATTTTTTGCCTTTATTTATTTATGGTCTCTCTGCATCTCAAATAAAGTAGAAGCTAATGTACACCAAATAATTTGATACAATGCAAATGAACAGAGTAATTATATTAGCCATGCTGCATGGGAGTGAATTTAATTACTTCATTTTAGTAATTAATGGTATAGGTTTAAACAAGAATTTTTACAGTCACTATTTTACAAATTAAAAAGATTTAAAATTATATTTTAATTGCCTTGATGTCTTTGAAGTCACGCAAATGCTATTATTGTTATAGATATATAAAAAATACTTTAAGCTTGCTGGAATTTTCTCTATTTCTTCCTATTAGAAAGGAATAACTGTTATCACCTGTATAATTCTCCCCTTCCTTCCAACAGAAGTAACTAATTCTCAAAACAGTCGTGAGAAATACGGAACTTTATCTTACAGCTTGGGAAAATGAGGCAGAGGGGGTCTAATTTACTACTCCGGTGTCATTCTGTTACATCAGCAGCAGAACTGGGATGAGAAGCCGGAAGTTACTGACCACCAGTCCTGAGCTCATGGCATGGCTCCTATAGCAATGTCAGTTGATGTCGTGTACTGAAATAGCTGTATACCTTTTCATCATCTTGTAGAGAAGTAATGGTGAGGTGAGAATACTGAAACGTCAGCGTGGAGCAGATCTGGCATCAGCGCCTTTCTGAATCTGGTCAGACACCTGGGGCTGCAGGCCCTGTGCTCCCTTTCTACTGGTACTGAGCTTAGATGAGAAGTGCAGTGCAGTTAAAAGGTGTGTGTCTGGAAAACTGATGGTGTTGGACCTGTTTACCCCTTAAAAAGCAATGTTAAGAGAACAGACTGCCTCTGGAGAGTGGGGAATGGAAGACGATAGCTCTGCTTCTTGGAGGATTGTGGACATGATGTATCATTCTTTAGGTCTGGGGAAAAAAATCAGATAAAAATATAGATAAATTTCAGGGGCAGCCAAAATTTGGGTGCACACTTGAACTCTGAATCTATTGACTTATACGTATGTTCTTCCAGTTAATCACTTTCCTTACCCCTAAGAGAAAACATGATCTGAATTTAAGGCAGAGAAGGGAATAAAGAACAAACAGCCATAGCTGCTGACTCTTTCTACAAAAGCTAAAGGCTACTTCTAGTCTCCACCAAGAACTCAGGACGGGCCGCCTTTTATGAGAATCCGTGAGATTTACAGCAAAAAACGTACGGCCAGTCAGAGGGCTTCTACTTGCTGACAGATCTTTCTGCTCAGCCTTTGCTGCTGAGTGGAACTGAATTAGCACAAAATGACCCTTTTATTCAGCTGTAGTATGGATTTATATTCACAGGGGCAGCTCCTCAGTAGGGGTAAATTGTCTGAAGTCTTTCAAAGGACTTGAGTTCAGCGGTTTGAGGTTCGGTCCTGGCAAAAGGTGAGCGCATGCTTTCAAGCTCCATCTTGACTTCATCTGTGAAAACCACTGTTGCGATGGGCACCCTCCAATCTCCAGCATTCTTGTGTTTTGCTCAGCTTTTCAGTGACATTGAAAGGAGTTTCAACCCATTTTAATGGATGCTGTTGTAACCTAAGTGTAATAACGTCTTTGATGTAATAATTTTTAGATATGAAAAATTTTGGGATATGATGACAAGCAGCTGAGAAAAAACTCTTTGCTCTTATTTTGGAATTACTTTACCATCACTGGCAAATTCTGATTTTTTTAAAAAATTATTTTGAAGAATTTATTATATCTACACTCATTTTAAAAGAAATCTAGGGTAATTCTGATGACAGTGGTCTGTTTTTTCCTCTGCTGCATGCATCATCTTGTAATAATAATAAACATAAAATGTACATAAATTCGGTTTTCAAATTAAAAGAACAGAAAAGGCAAGCAAAGCATGGGCTGCAGAAGCAACAGGAAGTGAAAAGGTGGTGAGAGTGAAACAAGAATATAAATCACATTTTTTATGAGTGGCCACCCGGACGACAGAGTGCAGAAGCAGACCGGCTTGTTGTGAGAAATAACAATGAAGAGTGCACATGTAATAATACCAAGTGCCTAAGAGAGGAGTAGGGCAGGGGTAGTGGTGGGGAAGGCTATCCTAGAGCAGGGCTTGGAGCAGGCTCATTGCTTACTCTGCCTCCCGCTTCCTTTCTGGTCCCCCTGACCTCCTTTTTCTTTTTTCTCAAACGAGGTTGGTTTTGGTAGGGATAGTCCAAAAAAGCACCCTCTTGAACAATAAACACAAATGACCGTGGTGGTCCTGTCAGCTTTGGATCTCTGTAAAATAACCGGTGATCCACAACACTTTCTGGAATTGATTTCACAGGCTTTCCCCCTACCTCCTCACTGACAGCCTGGAAAAAAAATTCCCCTACCACCATCGGTGAATGCTATTCATTTTCCCATTATTGTAAATTCTTACATGCAAAGAGTCCTAAAGAGTTATACCTCTGAAGCAAAGGTGATTTTGCTACTGAAGGGGTAACAAATCAAACACTATGCTCACAAACTCTTACATTTTGAAAAGAACACTTCCAAATGATTAAATAGTTATGCGTGGCAGGGGCTTGAAACTTTGATGATTTATTCAGACTCCATAACCTATAGTAAAATATAAATTTTTGTTAATAGTGGCATAAATGTAACATTCTCTCCTCCTCCTCCCTCCACCCCTTTTTTCCTAAGTGTAGGACTTCCAAGATTTTTGGGAGAAAAAAAGCATCTGTTTTTCTGTATGTTTGCTTTTTTTATAGACTTCATAAATCCAGCAGGCTTCTATTTGGACCACTAGGCCCTTTCAATAGAAGCATGTTTTCACTGGGATTTCCACATTCATAATTATTCCTCTCGTTTCTCTGCTGTGAGAAGACAAGCTGCTATTTCATTGCTTTGGGGAAGTTAATAATATGGTAGGCAAAACATTAGGAAAAATTATAATGAATGAACCTATACAAATTCGTAGGGAAACACATGCTGCTGTTATAAAATGTTCCCATCATAAATCCCGGCAAATCACTCTGTGCACAAGTGAATAACTTTTTAACACATAAACACTCAATTAATTAAAGGTAATATACTATATATGCTCAAACTAGTGTGACACAGAAAAGACAGATTCAAATAATGGCATTCAAGATTGTGGGCCCAGTCGTGTCTGCCACAGTCCTCCTGAGAGATTTGGGAATAATAACACTCCAAAGTAACTCTCCTCTATACCTGAAGTGAAAATGAATTTCTCAGTCTCAGCATTGCAATACTATATTATTGCATTCACTTAAGACCTAAGTAGGAAACTCACTACTTTTTTTCTCACCTTATTTCATACAACATAGCAAACTTTTCCTCAGTTTCATGTAGGTCACTGTTCCCTCCTCCTCCTACTTACTATTTCTTACTTCTTGCTGTTTTTTCCATATTACCCAGGATTCTTGAGAGATTATTTCCTTTAACAATGGTATTATTTGCAAGAGAAGTTAATTTATTGACATTACCTTTTCCATCAGTGACTGTGGTTCAGCTTCACTAAAACTTATCCATTCATTCTGAGAGCCAAGTTGGTTAGAATTTGCTGGGACTATTTAAAAAATACTCTTTAAATGAATTTTTCTCTCTCTCTCTAAGAAAAAAAGAAGAGAAAGGCAAAACAAACAAACTTTGAAATGTTTTTAGTTTTGATTACGTTTGTGTCAAGATCAGAAAGAGACTCACCAGCTGTAGAAAAATACCCAACTTATACTCACATAGGAAGGTACAAAGCAAGGTTCAGTTTCCCAATGCAGAGGTTATTTAGTTTTCTTTTAAGTGGAAATAGGTCCAGCAAGAGTCACTGAGAGCAACCCACCAAAAAACAGCTAAAAGTAGTGACTTGAATGCAAGACTTTTAGATTCAAGAATTCTTATATTCACATACCTGCCTGAAGTTAAATGATATTGTTATGGGATTGGACAGGTCTTTCTAAGTTTTTACAGGGGTAAAAAAAAAAAACCCCCGATAATCACATTTTTATACAATAATGTTAAGATAGAAAGGGAAAATTTTAAAATTCTTTTAAGGTTTCTGAGGTCAAGGAATTTTTCCATTCAGGTTTAAACTGATGGTAGCCCCCTCAAAATGCCATCCATGAGCACCTGTGTCTCACACAGTGCACATTATTATCTCCTGCCACCATGTCGGAGTCCTGTGTGGCCACACATGGTTACAAGTAATTGAAGGGGAATCCTTGGCCATCCTAGGAGAGGGGTGTGACAATTCACACCACCTAACAATAGTTAATTGACTGGACAGACCTCATCCAGTATTCTCTTTTTAATCTGAGTGTGCGCAGGGTAGTCCATAAGCCATCTCAATTGATAGAGACGGGACTTCCCAAAGTGTATAGCAGAAAAATCACAGTACTGGGCACAGACCTGTTGGACTCAGCAAATATGGATATAGATTAGGAAACTTCATGCAAAATTACTGACAGCGATGTTTCAGAGCCTAAAAATAAACCCTCATCCTTGGCCACAGCTACTTTAAATGATTCATAAGTATTTAGGCCATTTAAAGGCTTGTTAGTTGCTATAAAACTTTATCCTGCTAAATCTTATTCACTTACGACATTTGTAGTCTACTTCTAAGGTTTACATCTTCCATTACCCTGCCCTTATTCATCATATTTCATAATTGCGCTCTCAAAAGCAACTATTTTTAGCTCTGGAAGTTATCTTATATAGGAATATTACCAAATGATGGTTATTTTCATGCCAAATTTAACACTTCAGTCCCCAAAGAATCCTCTAAATCAAAAGTATACTGATGCTGACAGTAGCTGCTAGTAAATCCATAGGTAAGAAGTGAATACAAATTGCCCCACCCTAGATCTTGTCAGCTGGTGATTATCTGGAGCACGGATCCTCTGGAATATTGCTTTAGTCCTTTATCTCCTTTTGAATCTTTGGCCTTCACAGTGCCCTGTGTTCAAAACTTCCACTGTTTAGTTGTTTGCTGTGTGAAACTTTACACCTAATGAGTTGCTGGTGGTGTTTGAATTCGTGTATTGCAGTATTCTTTGCAATGTTCATCTATTGTAGAATTGAATAGAATAGAATGGTTCAGCTGGAAGGGACTAAAATGATCATCTATTCCAACTGCATTTTGTTTGTATCTTACAAGTCGGCTGGACAGTTGCTGTTAAAATTATTGCAAAATTCAGGCACAAAGCAAGCCTGGGAAATTCATGCTATAATCAGTTTTTTCTAGAATTGTACAAATAAGTAAAACCAGAAGATCAAAATAGAAATCACTCTGTAATCTTTACTAAAACTTATTAAGAATGTCTTACATTCAAAGGAATAATAGGTGATAAAAAAAGGAAGATCAGAAAAAGGAATATGCTTTTTGGTAAAAGCCAAATGTAAATTGAAATCATAGACTATATTTTTGTTATGTTTTTATCCTTTTTAATTTGTTGTGAATAATATACTGTTAACCATAACGAGCCCTTTATAGAACACTTTTTTTTTTTTTTAAAGAAAGTGGGTGGATTATAAACTGCACAGGTGGAATTTACTTTATTGAATTCTGTGATTTGAAAGGTAGAAATAGCTGCTTTTTGAATAGTATTAAATAGCATTATACAGCCATTCAAGATGGAATGAGAAAATGTTGGAAGTCGTTAAAACATAATTCCCTGAAATGAAATAACTGGGAGAATTTTAGGCAGGTTTTATGTGATTGCTCATTTGGGATTTATTTAATATTGTCTGACTGTCTGACTGTCAGATCAGAATGCATATGCTGCTTCCAGTGCTTGAGCTGTCCTGCCCAAGGCTGGATTGGAGCACCTTGTTGTGCTGTGCGGATAACCCTGCATGCACAGTGAGTGCCTATGTGCTTCTGGCTCTGGGTAACTGCTGAAGAGACAGACACTACCTACGAAACAGAGATTTTATACATAACATGTGCATGTGCACACACCCGGACAATAACAATGACATTGCTATAAAACAGCGAGAGGGGAAAAAATAGAAAATAAACCACTCAAACAGGAATAAATCTGCCTGGAGTTGTCCAGGCACATGAATTAGTTAAACTGAGAACCAACTCTCTGGTCCTCTCCTTGGAAAAACTCCTGATGAGGAGATGACTTGGTATGGATTTGTGAGGTAAAGGCTTCAATGGAAAATAAAATCTGGCTCCTGCTGCCTAGGCTGAGGCTCCTTCCACTTATCCACTGGCATGACCTCACTGGGAGCGGAGTTGAAAGTCTTCCTGGGTCGATGCAATGCATCGCTGCTGCTAACTTGCTGCCTTCCCTCCCATCCTCAGAGATTACCTGCTCCTCCACCCAACCCCAGGCAATAACGCCTGCAGGGATGACACGTCTAGGCAGTTACCGATGCCAATGACCAGGCATTGGAAACTCAGCCTTCCCGGACAGGATCTTTCCTGCCACGAAAGATCAGACTGAACTGGAGGCTGACACTGTGCAGAGCTAGAATAAAATGTTTTAGCAATAAATTCTTCCATCAGAACATATATAAATACCATTCAAAATCCCTCCTTTGGGCGCCGTAACAGATTCATCTACCCCAGACGAGTGGACGGTGAAGTATTTCCTCCTTCTGCACTCCAAGTCTCCATGGTGAGCTTGGATACCAGACTGGTGGACAGTGTCTCGAAGTCTTTTACACTGTCCCCTCCTAATTGTTCAATAAGTTTTCAGAGTGCAAAGTAAGAACTAAAGTATTGCTTTTGCCTGTATGGTGAAAAATACATATTACAAGGAAGGAAGTGTGAATTGTTATTTCCAAAAAAAGAGGTGTAGTAACAGGAATAGAGCACATCAGAGACTAACAGTTCTGTTGCAAGCAGGTTTTGTTCTTGTTGTTAATAACTTTTATAATGTTTTGAACCGCTTTCTTTTTACAGTCTTCCAGCTGCTCCCAAAGGAAACTTTTTTCTTATTTACTGCCTTCGAAGTTCCTTGAAAAGCTTGGATGAATGATCCTATGTAAGTGCCAAAGATTATTTTATTCATTAAACTTCATAACACTGAAAAAGTCCTGTCTGGTTAAGTAGTGGCTTGATTTTGGGTCATCATGAAGTAATTTTTATGTAGTCTGGGGAGAAGGGCTGTTTGGGTTGGTCTGGTGTTCAGTATGCTGCAGGGTATTACTGAAATATTGAAACTGATACATTATTAGGTCACAGAAAAGGTACATGTACATAAGCAAATGCCAGTTACACCTCTATTATGAAATTAAACAGAGCCAAGGAACTTCCTGGATACTGGAACTCAAACATCTATACTACTAAATTTCTAGAACAGTCCTGGATGGTTTTGGCCCTGGTCAGCAAGCATTTTCCCAAGCAGTTCCTGGGTTCAGCCTGGAAGGTAGCAAACATCCATGACTAGCAGGGAATTTGCATTTGGTGACTTCATTTCAAACACTAGAAAATTTCCTAGTATGGACGCAGAACAGCTACATGCACGTTTAATATGCCAGTGTAGACTGGTATATATCCCTATAAAAACATGCATGTTTCTTCAGTGCTGTTTGCAAACCAAACCTGTAAAGCAAGTATTACAGTTCTTACACTCTTTGATGAGCCAACCAGTACCTGCATTGAGGTCATTGGAGTTACCTGGGATACAGTTTAGAAACAGAGTATATCTGACCTTACTTCAGTATTTATCTAATGAGCGTTGATGGCGTTTCTGTGTGTGGCTGAAAGACTATCGCAAGTTCTGGGGTGAAAACATTGTACTGATGGTTGCATGTACAGTGAGTAAATTAGTAAATATATATAGACAGATATTGACAGGTACTCACATTTGTTTTATGAAAGTATTCCAAGACGCTGCTTTACAGCCAATCTTCTCATAGTTGAATACAAGTGCAAGAAGAATATTAGTAAGACAGAATGAGTATGTGTCTATGTAATTACATTTCCAGGCTCACATATGTGCCTGTCCAATACTTACAGAGATCATGGAGCACCTGTTTCCATGGAGGAATTAGATGATCTTATACCAAAGCCTCACCTTTTGTAGACAGAAGAGTAAGAGCAGGTAAGACCACTGAAAATTATCATCAGATTAGTTTTCATATAAGTTGAAAGTGGTGGAAAGGGATGTAAGAAAGATCCCTTTCTGGGTGGAATGTATGATCCTTCTTAACATAACCTTAGCTATGACTTCCTCATCTGAAATTATGTTCCTCTTACACCTATGTAGTTAGAACTTTAGCCATTGTTTTAGCTAAATTCTGTCTTTGCTTGCTGAGCTAATAAGAATGTACTTAGAAACAACTCAGAGGGAACACACTGATAAAACAGAAGATTCTGTTAAATCTGAGATTGTTTTACATTTACTTTTTTAATATCTCAGAAACATAAATAATACTGATAAGCAAGTTCAGTGAAAGTTCTGCAGACAGTGCTTGAGGCAACTAAATCTTTGCCCCTGCCTATCAGAAAGTTAGGGTTTCTTTTGGTTGGTTTTTTTTTTTTTTTTAAGGAACCTTGTAAAATAGTGGAACAGAAAACAGGGTGGTTGGAGAGGTGCAGACTTAAACTAAAATCAAATATTTCTCTTCTAATGCTAACGTATAGTTGCCAATATTTTTTCAGGAAAGTAAAAACTTTGAGATAAAAAAAGGATGAAAACCCCATTTTCTCTAACAAAATAAGGTTTCATCATGAGTTAAAGATTTTAGTAATGTTTTACTTGTCATCCAATATTGTAGATTGGTGTTTATAATAATAATTAAATACATTATTGATTCACATCTAATCTCCATGAAATCTAACAATGGTGACAGTAAGAATCCTTTGGAACAAAGGAAAACAAACAAGGCCCACATAGATACTTGGGGTGAAATTCTGGCCTCGTGGAAGTAAATAGTAAAACTCTTGTTGACTTCAACAGGGTCAGGATCTCTTCCCCTTTCCCTCCACCCCCAGTGTGTAACCACAGCTGTGCTTTTGCTAAGCAGCATGCAAGAACAACTTATGAATCACATCTGGTGACCCTGTTTGGCATCCCAGCAGAGAAAACATCAGGAATATTAACCCCTTTGTTACATAAATTAAAACAAAGAGATTTTTGGACCCCTTGGATAATGCAAAAGCCATGGGAAAGAAATATAAAAGTATTTTAGGGGAACTGAGAATCAGGGCCACAGTGAGGGAGAAAAGCTGCTGAGGCAAAACTACGAAATTTAAGAATAAACACATTTTCCTTTCTCTTTCAAGTTCAGCTGCCAATGTAACTTGATAAATTTCTTTGGTTTGTTTCCACTTGTTCTCACTGACGCAAGCTGGCAATAGCCTTTGTAGAATTTCAGGCTCTCTTGAGTCAATGTCTTGATCTTCAGTTAAAACCTCTTCGTTTTCCAAGAACCTCTTAATTTTCCATTTCCTCCTTGGCAAAGCTTAAAACCATATCCAAAAGCTGTATTAGCATTTTTTCACCTGAGACATTGGAATTTCCACCATCACTGGGCTTATTTCCATTTTCTGCCTTTGCAAGCTATCTCGTAAAAATCAAATGTTAATAGCCAACCCTCAGCTTTTTTTTTTTTTTCCTTTCTTTCTGTTGTGTGTATATATTTTGATCTGGGGAGGAATTTCTCAGTCTGAAGTTTAAATCATAGCTATCTATATCCTGGGCTGAACGAGCCTTTTGGATATAAACATTTCCAAAACAAAGCATGTGTTATCAGAATCTAGAATGCAGCTCTGTGCTTTCTCACTGACTAGGTGTCTAACAGTAGCCGTAAAGAGACAAATTCCTGCATTTTGAACTGACTATAAGGCTTTAAGCTAATTATTTAAAATATATGACTTGTCAAATGTGGAGAATTTTAGAGAAAGTAGAAAAATGGACTACACAGAGCATTATAGACCATTATATATAGACATACATCAGTCTGGTTCTTCTGGCATAATTGGAGCTATTGCCTTCACATTGCCCTATTTAAACAGATTGCACCAGGCTGTAGAATATGTTAATTACATCTGAGAGATGAAACACCCTCATTTAGCACATCTGCTGGGCCATGTGAAGTCACAGAGCTGAATTCTACAGGAAAGTCAATGTCCACCAGAATCAGTGGAGCCCTGTAAATTAAGGATGACAACATACCAATACATTGGACATGTCTGGTTGAAGTCTAGCTTTTCTAGGTGATTGATCTTTCAGCCACCACTTTTGAAAATGACATCATTGCTGTTGTTTGTGAGCATGTGGGTGTTCTCTAGTGGGACCAGGGCCAGAGTCTCAAAGATAAGCAAATGTGTAAACCCACAGTAATCTGGAAAAGTTGGTATAAAATATCTGTATTTTGAACATCTGTGAATCATGTTTCTTTTCATATTACTATGGCAAGTTCTTACAGAGTACTAGGGTATCGGTCAACTCGAGGGAGCACAATGTCTTACAGTGATGAAGAAATAACACTATATCATAATATATCAGAGGAATTCAGTGAGCACAGAAGCCAACACAGGGACTATGAATAGAATATATGCAGCAAAATATTCCTGTTTGTAAGAATACTAGCGTAGCTCATAAGCTACCAACCATCATATCATTAAAATAACATTGAGCAATGCTGTTTGAGAACTTCACACCAACATCACATTTTTTTCCAACATTTTCAAACCTTTTGCCCTGCAGAGACTTTTGATATTGGAACTCAATTCAGTGTGAAAGCTCATGCTACAGTTTTAATAACCTATGACAGAATTTCCTATCATGCAAAAACGCACTATTAATATTGAAGTGTGAAGTGTCAGCAGGCACAAAGAGGGCAACCAAGACTAATAAATGGTCGTAATGGGGCATTTCAACTATCTGCATAGAAATTCATCCTTTGCAATGGGTGATTTAGAGACAGAACTTGACCTCTCAGACTATATTTTTTATAGCAGTTGGTTCTACAGCACACATGAGAAAAAACTGCTCCATCCTATGTAATATGCAAGTGTTGGCTCAAGAAGTAACTATTGCTGAGCCACTAATTAATGGTGACCACAGCATAATTAAGTTCAACATTCTCAAGGGAGTGATTGAACGAAATGTGGGACTGTGACACTAAACTTTTGATAATGAAATTTTTTCAAGGGGAAAGTTAGTTAGAAAACCCTAAAGTCAAAAGTGAGGAAATTAAAATCCTTACACTCAGCATGGAGGCTTCTTAGGCATCCCAGGAGTCACAGAGGAATGAATGCACCTTAACAAAAAAGGAAATAGAAAGCCAATTAAAAGCTAATATAGTTAGATTGCAAGGTTCAAGATGTTATTTAAGACAAAATGGTAGCCTTCAGAAAATAGTAATCTAGTCTAAGTGAAGAAAAGGAACAGCTGTTATAGAATATGAGAATTATAGAGGTAAAAGATAAGGTATAAGGGAAGGGGTTGTCACAGAGAAAACAAAAAATGCTAACAATATATTTGTATGTGTCTCAATTAAGAATTGTGTGAGAAAATAGGCTGATTCATTATTTCACCCTTGAAGAGTTATGGATAATACAGATATTAGAGAAAAAATTTAAATAATGTATTAGGACACTTTTCAGATGTGGCTGAGGTGTCTGTCAAATTATTTCAATCAAAGGAATTCAATATCACTACAGTAAACTAGAAAGCACCAGTTCACAAGGCCTTCCAAGAACTCAGATGGAAAAGGGGGTGGCTGAGCTGTTGGTAGGAAAGTACCATTTAATGTGAACTGTGATTCTAAGCTAAAATACAGAACAGCAGCAAATATTTAAAAAGTGCGTGAGTCACTTCAGGAATTGCAGAATAATTCATTAGAATAACCAGTAGGAAAAATGATAAAAGAAAGTTGGTTAAGTAATTTTTTCTAGAAGCTGAAACAAAACCCTCAGGAGAGGCTGCTGGGGAAATGAAGCCCATGGCTAACGACTGGCATGGCATGGACACAGGCAAGAACTGGAAAAAGGCAGAGGCAGGAGCTGATTGATGCCTGGTGGCAGATGACAAACAGGTCTAATAGCATGAGGCTGAAGATCTGCCCCTTCCCCTCAGCCCCAGCTAAGTGGGTGAGTGATTTACCACTGAGTTGAATGCAGCAGGATCTTACCTGCAGGCACTGGTTTTGGATCCAGACCCAGACATCGCACTGGTCACATCTGTTGCCTCCTGGTAGCATTCACCATTTCAACAGGACAATCTGTCTCTGACAGAGGGGACCTCCTTTAATCATACCTGATGCTTCTCATGCATAAGCCAAAACAAAAATTGAGTGGCATTGCAATATTTTCTCATGTTATTTTACTCCAAGGCCTTGGCTATGTTATGCAAATGTTCCTGTTTCTAAGCAGATACAGCCCTGCCCCTCAGTCAGACTTCTGCACTGCAGTAACCTGACCTTTTTCAATAGAAATGATACTGGTTTCCGAGCTCGTGCTCAAAGGCTTGGATGTGATTTACACCAAGGCTTTGTTAAACAAATCTGATAATGGTAAATAAATTAATTGAGGAGTGTCTGCTGGAAGGATATAATGATGTTCCACTGTGAAGAAAAATCAAGTCCTATATTTTATAGGCAGATATTTGAGATACCTAATCTAACAGAATGAGTCTTGTTTCATCCCCCCTTCTGAAAGGATACAGATTCACAATACACTTTGAGAGACAATCTGACTTTACAGAAAGAGGAACAAAAACCACATGGCCATTTTAAATGACTTAGGCATTTCTAGAATAATTTCCCTGAAAAATATAATGTTCTAAAGGAAACATGCAGTCCGTGGTGTCGATGGAAAGGGCTTACTCACACTCAGTTTGTATAACTTGCAAAACTCACTCATAGCTTTGCTCTTCATGAATAACGCTGTCACTCTGAAGTCATGTCAACAATCATGCCTTTACACTAGTCCATAATGTCGGGTGTTCTGCATGTACGTACATGCAGTTCATAGAGCAACAATCCACATATTAAACCATCAGACCAGAGACTAAATTCCATTTATCTTGCACGTTGACATCCTCCAATGCACTAATCCACTTTCACTGGGACTGTTTTAAACAATCTGACCCTCCCAGCAGTTAAAAACAGCTGCCATTTTTTTTTTTTTAAACAAACCTGCCAGGAAAATATTTCTTGCTTTCCTCACAAATGTGGAATTCTGAGCCACCCTCCCACCCCCAAATTACATTGGACTGATTCCCAGGCCATGCAATGTTCAGTCCTGGGCTAATGACTGGTTTAAGTTTCAATAACCCACAGTTCGTTAAGACCAGAAATAGATTATACCACGGTAGAGATGGGATTCCCTCTTTTCCAACAGGATATGGTCTTTTTTTCCTTCTGCTAGGTTTAGTAGAATATAAAATATCATAGTTTAAAAGTCAAAGTTATGTAGGTGATGGTTAGTGTTTTAAAATACTTTGTACTGGGCTGCTGCCTGCAGCTGCAACTGCGGCCCCAGTGAAAAGCTGCTGCAGAAATGCACGATCACAGTCACCCCTCACCACCAGCACTTCACCTTCAAAAGATGGAAATGGGAGAAGGGAGGAGTAGCTGGTGAAATGAGTTAACTGTAGTCCTGCAGAAACAGGGTTAGTGCTGAGCTGTGATGAAATGCCATGTCTCAGCTCCTGATCTACTGTCCCAGACTCACGAAAGCACCAACCACCTAAAATTATTAGTTTTAACTTTTCATTTTTCAGTTGAAGCCGGGACATGTGAATTTGTGGTCTTTAGGCAAGATGGCTTTATAGGCACTGAGAAAAGTGACTTCACCAAAGAGCTTAAAAATCCTGCAGCATGTGTAAACTAGCTTATTTGTGTCATGATATAAAACACCTGCTGATGTAAAGTGGCCTGAATGTTTTATTGCTGCTCCATGGTCAACTTAACTTATGAAGTCAGACATATGTGACTCGTGTGCTCATCTTATTCCCACCGGCACCCAACACTTCATTTATCTGCTCTGTTAACATATGCAAAACCTCTCTATTGAAAAGATGTGAGCTCTGATATATTTTTACCGTCAAACTTCAGTGTGTGCCTGTCACCAGTATGGAACTAGTGCCTCCTCTTGAAATGTGCCTGCCTTTGATTTAAAAGATTCTCATGCCAAATGACATGTCTACAGTGTAGGTGCAACTTGGTTGAGAGGAGAGACAGTAGACCATCACCCATGACAAGAAAAGAGGAGTAAAAGGATTATTTAACCACCATCAGTTGATGAAAGACTAATCAATTGTATTCTTCAGTAAAGCATGGATGTTTTCCTCATAAAAGTAGAGGAGACAACAGATTACCTGGCCTATGAGGGGATCAGCTACATGTGATAGGTGTGATTGGTACTGAAAGAACGACCTCCTGCTCTCCACCCTTTCATTGCTTTAGAAACATAGATCTGAATGAATCTTTGCTGTGTTCATCTTTGGCAGTGGTGTTCAACTCATAATATACAAAGCTACAGCATCTTAAAAATCATAGGGAGTTGAAAAACATCTCTGCACACGTTGCAGTAAGTTCAAAATAGTTCAGAAGTTTCCTTCTAACCACCTCTGTGTAGAAGCCTTTGGTCTCTGCTTTTGGCATATCAGCTGCATCTTGAGATTTTCCTCGGTAAGTGTCAAGGAGACCAGCTTCCAAACACTAACAGTGAATCTTGCAACTTTGCATGGTTATTTCTCCTTCATAAATATAAGTGTTTGTACATAGCTGGTTTTTGTTTCATGCTTACATGGCTTTGTTTTCAGCAAATCATTAAAAAAAGTGATGACTTACTCCACTGCTTTTTTTAAATCTAGTCACAAACCACAATCGCTTACAGGAAATGGAATGTTTACTTGAGTTTATTATACAAGGGTCTGGATATGAGCTGTGGGATTTTTACACCTCATAGCAACGGTATTACAATTTATTTACATCTTCATGTTGGCAGCTGCACAAACTCTTATGAAATAAGACAATCACACCTTAGGGAACAGTAATTATAGGCAAAGGTATAAATAGTATAAAGAAGTGCACGCATTTGGCACTTAAGTCGAAGAGAATAGAAACTATTCTGGCAAATCTTCAAAAACGCAGTCTCTTGTTCATTATGAGGGCATGAACTAATTAAACCAAACTTGTCAGAATCAGCTGCATGAATAAATTCTAGCCAGCTCTGGCACAGTCATACTCCCAACCCACGAAGAGCAAAGTTGTTTTAGTGATGTCATAATTTGGATGTTCGGAGTATGATATCACTTTTGACAGAATTAATGCAGAATTAATACCAGATGTATAAGCATTAATAAGTATTGAATTGAACACTCAGTGATAAGTCCGTGTTGGTTTCCAAAGTAACAGCCTTTTTCTTCATAATGCTTACATTAATGTAGTATCAGAAGGCAAATTTAAAATATATTTCAACACTTTTATAAGAAAGCATTTAAATTTTACATCTCTACCTCTGTTTCAAAAGCTGTTTGCATAAGAAAAGCAATTAAACTTCATTGCTACTTTTTTAATAGTGCAAAATCAGTGTTGTAAGAGAAGAATTTTAAGGCAATTGTAAACTTAAAAGGAATTGTCACCATTTGATAGCTGAAATGAGAATTCCTCTGAGGTTCAGTTACTCTATTTATAAATCATTTGGTCCTTTTATACAATGAATCCTGAAGGTAAAATGTTGTTGCATTTAGCAGCTTGTTAGTTGCTAGTTACAGTCCGTGACCAGGTGTTACTCTTTCCCAAATGCTTTGGCTGACTCCCATCTCCTTCCTTTCCCAGCCTTGATATATTAAATTCTTTCACTCTTATCCACGATGGTTCCTAGGGTCTTCCTCTTTAGTTTTCCTTCCCCTCAGGATATAGTTATATTTTGAGGATTTACAGCTGAATCAGAGATTCCAACTTTGTCCTCAAATGTGAGGGTGAGTTAAAGAGCTAGTGAGCAGAGATTGAGTAGCAATATAGCAAAGTTTTCCAATGGAGCTAAAAGTTGGAAGAAAACCTCAAAATTGACCTTGGCATGAAGGAAGCTGTCCTGATACTGAGTACTATTGTTATAAACTCAGAAAGGAAATGTAACACTGATATACATGAAAAGTTGCATATGAGGAAACAGCCTCCATTCTAGATTCATAGTGGAGGGGTTTGAACTAAATGTTGAAAAGAAGAAAAAGATTATGAAGTTATAAGTGTATGAAAAAGCTCCATATTCAGTAGTAGTAGGAAGAATAAATCAAATATTAGGAATTATTAAGGAGAAGGTAAAGAAGCAAAGAGGAACTCTCCTTTTGCCCATGTACATCCCTGGTCTCCCCTTCTCAATGAGGGTGTAGAAGAAATGCTAAAGAGAGTGAGAATAACAACAAGGATGATGAAAAGTAAGGAACAGTTTCCATGTGAAGAATAATTAAGTAGGTTAGGACCCCTTAGCCCAGAAAAGAGTGACAGAAGGAAGTATGGCATAATGGTTGCTGACAAACACAATGCCAAGTGAGAATACCACCAGAGTGGTCTCATGACAGAAGAAATAGACATTATCATATAGTAGTCTTATATATCAGGTTCTAAACAAATAGAAGAATAATAATTCTTGCGTAATTTATTGTAGAATTCATTGTTGTGGTCTAGGTATGGTAGAAATCAATGAAATAAATTAGTTTGTAATGATACAATCTGGATTTTTGTCTTACCTAGCAAACCTGCCCTTATGGACAATGCTACAGTGACAGCAAATAGTCCGGTTAGTGCTCTTGCTTTGTGTCTATCTTTATGCTATTGCTCAGGGTTTTCTGACATGTAAGTAATCCTAACAAGCAAGGGAATTTGAAATTGGTATGCCTCCTATTTATTAGTGTGCTGAACACCTCTTCAGTGTGCCTAAGGAAGGGCAGGCATGGCGAGGAGCATACAGAAGGACAAACTTGGAGTGAGGTGACTGGGCAATAAGCACATTTATCCTCTGCAACAGGTTTGTTCTGTTTAGGCAATAAGATGGGGGTGGATTCAGAGCTGATTTACTGACATCCAGTCTCTTCTACATCATCATGCACTGCTAGAAATGCAGCGTTTGCCCTTCTGGTCACAGCCAGAATCACAGCTCAAAGTCTGAGTGATGGTCTAAAAGTATGTATTCCCTCTCTCTCAGCTGAGTGCTTATTGTCAGTAGTCCTGTTCAGTGCTAATTTTCTTTGTGGAAATATTTGTAGTTATCCATGGTTTTATAATGGGTACAGTATGTTCTGGAGAAATACTGGGTTTGGTTTTAAGAAAAGATAATTATAAATAAAGGCAAGATAAGGAGAAGATCTCATTTTCCTCTCTGATTTCTTGCTGATGATTAAAAATCAAGGTGAAGTAAAGGCTATTTTAAGCTTTCCTTAATAATCTCCCGATTTTGTTTGACTTCTTTCCAAGTTCTGTAGTTTTAAGCAAAGAACAAATAATGATCTCAAATGCAAACCAGTGTTTGTTGCACTTGCACCTGCCTTGGATTCCACCCTTTTGTTTTTATATCACCCCTCCGGGTTTCTGATAAATTCATAATACTTTCCAGGCTACCTTTTCATCATATGCCCACAAAACCACAGATCCACATGGGAGGTTTCACAGAATACATTAAGTACGCAGAATTCCTTTATTGCTTAAGTAAGAAAAGCAAACTATCATTTACAAGGAAATCAGAACATCAAAGGGGGATGGAGAAAGATTTAATTATACAGTAGCTGCACATTTGTTGCATCTAGTGGAAGGATTTTGCTTCTTTTCAATCTTAATGATTTAAGATGCAGTAATACAATAAAACAATAAAAACAGACAAGGACAGTGAGGAACACACATGTTTTTTCTATTTCAGTGACACCAAACCAAAATCTTATTTCTGTAGTCAGTCAGACACTGATTTGCTCTAAGGATTTTAATTCAAACTGTTTTTAAACTATAGTCTGGAGCCTCTGTCTTTATTTATATACTTTAAAATTGAATGTTAATCACAAAACCTGTAGCTCCTTCCACTTCTGGTGATATAGCTATGTTTGATTAAGTATATAATATTTTGAGTGACTTTCTTCCTCATGGCATAGGATTTCTCCCACGCATAATCCTCAACAGGACTTCAGTTTTCACATGTCTAGTTCCCTGGCTATGATGGTTTCCACGCCATAATTTTCAGAAGTGCCTTTTTTTTTTTTTTTTTTCCCCTCCTGGGGATATTCCCTAGCTGGGAAGGGTTTTGTAAAGAGGAATGTTTTACATTTTGCACTTAAGCTAGTAAAGTCTGGACTTGTATTGCCTTGGGGAAAGGAATGGGATGGTCAGAGCTATATGAGAAAACATTCCAAGTATCAGTATCTGTGGGTGAAACATGGCCTCAGTGAAGAAAAAATTATGTACTCCTTATTGGGTTAAGAATTTCCTCCATTACCATGAACAGAAAAACCCATGAAGATCTTGAAGTAGCCAGGCCACTGCAGTATGTTTCACAGAATAGGAGCAACATCTTGTAATGGCTCAATTTGCGTTCATCAACCATGAATCTGTGTGCAAGATGAAGAGGGGACTTAATCCTTTTTTGGAGACATAGCCCTGCTGACTAGCATTGTAATAAAAAGTAACTGTATATTTCCCCATGGGGCTGGTAACTGAAAGACAGTCCAGTCTGGGATTTTTAAACATGATATTCAAATATGACTTTCATATTATATTTGGTATGTCTTCCCATTAGTGCCTATAAAATCCAGACTCATTTTCCACTTGGGCTTTACTTAACAAACTCTTCTTGTGTGTTTCTTACTGTGTTTTTAGATTGTTGGAACTAATTCTTTCCTGAATTTCAACTAATATCAACCTGTCAAAAAGGTATTGTTAGACATGAGGGAGCTGGCTGAAATGTTTGGATTTAAATACAACTGAACTGGTTTAATTTGCATTGAGCATTATGATAGTTAAGTGCTCCTCCACCCTCTGCAAACACACACAGATGGACTTTACAACACATGATACCAAACTACTGCCTTTGTTTGTTATAAGTGTGATTGTACACTTTCATGTCAGACTCACATCAGAACATTACAATATTCTAGATGTTCTTATGCAAACCAAGAAGGTGTCAGTGACCATAGGGTTTTATTCTGGTCCTACTGAAGTCACCTGGAAATATTCCATAAGCATAAGTATTAGATCCACAGCAAGGAAGGTAAGATCAATGTGAATGCATAGTAATGTGAATTATTATAATTAAAATTCAGAGTAGTGTTCAGTGCTTCAGCAGCATAAGCAACAGGTAATCCAAGATTTCTCTTTCCCAGGGAAATAAAATATTTTTCCTGGCCTTATATGATTTTCTTGCACACTTTTTACAATGTCTCATGTATTTTAGGAGATTTTTTTAAGAGGCCTGTATTTTTTATGATCCTTTTGATGTGTTTTGTTTAAAATGTGTACTTTTAATGGGTTTAATACGCCTAGAGAATCTGAATGGCACCAGTAGAGAAAAAAGTCTAAACAGATAAATAAAGAATACAAATACATAGAGGACATGGTTTTCTTTTGAAGAGGCCATGTAACTTTCTTCTGACCTTTAAAACAGAGATGCCTAAACTTTGTTGAATGGCTGAGAATCATACATTACTTCAAATAAGTAAATTGACATCTTGGGTAATAAATTTGAGCTGCATTTTATTTCAAGTTAGATTTCCAGCTTAGGTCCATTTAGGATTTCCAGACCTTCTGATACATAGCAGCTCATTATAAATGTTATGAGTGTTCGGCTGGATATTTCCATCTTTAGGAGGAAAACAATTCCAAGGCTGGAAAAAAAAAATGCTAAGTACAATATAGGAACATAGACCTATATAACAGAAGGCTGGCATGGACATCAAGCATCCAGTCCCCTATATACTAAATAAGCATAAAAGTCCCACTTGGGAATTGGTTAAACATCTTAAAAAAGAGACGTTTTTCTGTAAATGCTGTCTGTGTTGCAAGGCTGGTCCAGATCCTCCTCTGACACATAGGGTCTGTCTTTTTAATTCCCAGCTTAAATGAGATGGTTAATATAGTTTTTTTCTTTTCTTGTTTTTTTTTCTTTTCTTGGGCTAGTATTTGTTTTAAATAGTTCTTCAGCCGCTTTGGTGTGTACAGTTCATGGACATATTGGTCATCCAGGGAGGAGGGTGTCTTTTCTGATACAGTTAAGGAACTGTAGAAAAAGTTTTCTTCCTCAATAGCTACACAAAAAAAGCCATCCACCTGTGTTTGGCCAGATTACTGCAAAATGTTTGTGTTTGTAGGAGACATTCATACACGGATGAACACCTGTTAGTTCTGGTGTCTGCTGGTTTGTTCTCTTTCTATCATAGGTTGTGATTTTATAATGCTTCTCTCAAATATTGTTGCAGACTCTTGCTTGTTCATTTGTTTTTTAATTGCCTTTGAGTGTTGTGTCACCCCAGCTGTCTTCTGTGTGACCAGATACAATTTGTGATGTGCATTCGACACTTCTTGGAGATGCCTATAGGAACTGCAGCTTCAGGGTGCTCTTTTATACTCTTCCCGGAATGATGACAGAGCTTGAACTTGCCTGAGATATTATTCAGTGTACTGATTTCAGGCCACAGGGACTGTAAGTAGCCCTCCCATGCTTAAAATATATCAAAGCACAGCAAGATAAACTAATTTCTTTACTGTAAAGTAATTTTTCTATGATTGGTTACTAACACAAATTCTTTATCTTCTTCGCTCCTGGCAAAAATCGAGGGATTTTTTATGATGGCACCTTTCTGGTTTTGAACATATTGTTAAAAAAAAAAAAGTTTTTTTTTTTTTTTTTTTAAATCCTTGGCAGTGCAGCTGTGGGTTGGTTGAAGACAAAAGATGGTGAAATAGCAAATAAGCATGTCATTACAATCAGAACAGTCACTATGTCACAGAAATATTGCTCACACCACATTACCTCACCGCTTAGAGAATCACAGCCTCTTGTTTAGGTACCTTTTAATGACAGAGAAAAACAATTCTTCCACAAACAAAAACGTCCTGTTAACAGCTGAAGTCACAGCTCAGTTTGCCTCTTGGCTGGGATACACATTCCAGCTGGAGCTCTATCAAGACAGTGCAGGGAGGTCTGGCAGCTGAATAATGAACTCTAAATAAATAGGTCATTACAACACATTGTTTCTGTGTTACTGAATTTCCACAATATGTCGGAATGGTTATGAGCTTGCAGCCTGGATTCTCATCTCCCTGAGTTTTTTAACTTTACCTTAAAAACTCTCTTACTCAGAAAACTTCCAGGATTCACTTCTCCTAACTTCAGATAGCAGAGATGTCCATGTCTGAGCCATCAAGGCCAACCCAACATTCCTTTTTGAGTGCTTCCTGACCAGGTACAATAGTGCATGTGTTAGCATGGATTTAGATTGTACTTTCCTTAAGAAGAAGAAGAAGACATGTACCCAAAAAACACTACACAGGGTAAATCCCCAGAACTATAGTATTTAAAGGTTTGTAGACTTACTAGGATCATTCAGCTTCAAAAAGAGAAAACCATGCCAGTGCTCTGCTAACAAATATTTCATTAATACACACACATACTCTGAACTGGATCTGAAATATTGAAGTGTTAAAACTCATCTACACTTGTATGAAAGAAAACAGGCTTTTAACGCCTATTCAGCATGCCCATTATACTCTAGCTCATACTATAGCACATACACTGAAATAATTTTTGCTCCTGGTCTTTCTTTGAGAAGTCATTTTGTAGTCTGCAGCATGTTGATATATCATCTGGATTTTTTCAGAACTCATGGCAGACAAATCTCTGATTATTACTTGTCAAAATTACAGTGAGAATTATGCTTTTTTAGCTCTTTGGTCTAGCTGAATAAACTTTTTAAGAGACAGGATTTATTCCCTACCCTTCAGTTTGAATAATTGGTGTTTAGTCAGATTTTCTGAATCCTTGGGCTGCATTTTGATTTTGTCCTCCTAATTAGCAGTGCCTCAGTTCCATTTGAGATGGGCTTCGGATAAGCAGAAATCTGATCTGTCTAGTTATTATTTTAGGCTGATTTACATTTGAAGCTACTTTGCAGCCTTCCCACTGTGCCTTGGTTCTACCACGCAGCTTTGGTGCTTTATACCTGTGGCTGCCATAATTATGTCACGATGCCATGCACTGTGCTATAATCAATAGCAAATTCTCATACTTGTTTCTCCATCTTCCTCCCAAGCCACAGTAAATGTGTTTCTTCCCAAATAACAGTCATTGCTTCTGGGAGTGCTGGGTTCCTCTCAGACTATAAATACAAGAGATACAAATTAGTTAAATACACAAGACACCAACTAGTTTTCTCTAATCATACTTTCAGCTTTTAGTGCCTACAAAATTACCAGGAGTCTTCTATGTATTCCTGGATCATTTCAATCAAGTTGCACTTCTCTAGAGGCAAATATTACAAACAAGACTATGCTCTCTCTTTCTGGAAAAAAAGACCAATATAAAGGATGAGAGTACAATATACCACCTGCAGCAAGACATGTACAGACAGCCATGCCCTAGACTAAATCCTACATAGATATGAACTCTACGAGGCATACGAAGTCCTCAGTCATGAAGCATTTATGACTGGATGTTTGGATTTATTTATTTTTTTTTAATGTACTGCTTATAAGTCTTCTTCTCATGCTATCTCTTCTACAGTGAGCTCTCCCCTCTCTGTATTTATCTGTTTCTTCACCACTGTTCACTTGGAGGAAAATCTGAACCTAGGTTTTATTTCTACTTAAATCTTTGAAATGTAGAGTTCCTTACTTCAGGGGTTTAAACTACACCATCAAAGCTACCTTGGCAGACTTCTGTGGTTTTAGTGGACAGATTTTTCTGTTTTGTTTAAGAGGGTATCACAAGAAATGTCTCTTTAGAACTTTAAGCACGCAATAAAAAAAGAGAGATGACTAATAACTATTTAGCGAGTAATGATGGCTTAGCAATATTTACCACTCTGATTTAGTCTCTCTGGCTCCATTACTTAGGATATTTTCCTGAATTAAATTTGCTTCAGTTCTATAGCCAGCAGCTGTCCACAGGAAAATAAAAAAATGTCCTGAATCCTCCAGAAATAATGATTTCATATTTCTAATACGTTCCTTTAACTGCACAATCAAAACGCTCTCTTGTGCCCTCTAGCATGTGGTATGTCATAATACAAATCTTGTCAAAGAGCTAGAGAAATACAGGCAGAATAAATTAAAACTTTCATCTTAATGGTTTTTCATGATGCTTCATTTCTTTGTATGCAATAGCTGACAAGTAGAAGGGGGACCATATATATCTTTCCTCTATGGAGTTTTGGTCTGGAGCTGAAGTTGATAAGCACATTGGGCCTATTTGAATGAGGATGTTCATATAAAGTCTGTGTCTATTCCTCACCCCCAAAACAGGTTGTGCTGTTTTTCCATTTATTCCGAAGTGTCACAATATTTTGTTTCCAAACGGTTAGGTTAGCTCATCTTGAGACCAGCTGTTCCAAAGGATTTAAAGGAATACAAGGACATGTATACTTAACATCTTTTAAGCACTAATAAATTTGGTGCTATAATATATTTAGCCTAAAATCACCAGCAAAATCTGTTTCTGGTAACTTCAGTGGAGTTATATTTGAGTCCGCAATGCAGTTTCTCTCCCTGAAACTTCGCATCATGATTTTTTTAAGACATTTAAAGCTATACATCACTTCTATTTTTCTTTGTGGGCAAAAAGAAATACTTTTCTCCTTTACTATTTTAAGTGACATCAAAATATTTGCTATAATTCTGCCAGTGCTGTTTGTGGCTTCTTAATCATTAATTTGTTTATTAAAGAAGTTGGTTTTAATTTAACAGAGATTTCTTAAGATACAAATGTAAATTTTTAAATATGGTACAAACAAATAAATGAACAAGCATATCTTAACTCTCAAAAATCAAGTAGGGATATTTTCAAAAGCTTTCATCAATATTATATATATGAAAGGACTGTACCAGCCACACATAGACAGACCTGATTTGCAGCAATGTAAAATATTATTAGAACTACATTTCAGTTATACAAGAACTAGTTCTTAAATTCTCTCATGTTCTGTCAAGCCACTACTAGTCGAAGCTAGCATTTTGATACACTGCTAAGTTATAAACGATTTGCTATCTTTCAAACAGTGACAGAATTGAATGCCACCAAAACATGACAAATTATACCTCCTGTACATTCTGAACTGTAAATCATCCAAGTATGTATATTCAGGACAAAACACATTTCTTCTGGAGTAAATACATATGTCAGGTCAGAGATTTTAAGACAAGATTAAAGTTTTCTTTATCTAAGGAATCTGAGATATTAGAGCTGGAGACTTCAGTAGAAAGGAGGACTCTTTTGACAACTTTAGAAGCTTTGAGTCATGCTCCACTTGAGAAATCCTCGAATTTACCTAAGTGAAATGAGTGTAAGTCATTTAAGCAGTCATTTGAAAGTTTCATGGCTTAAAGATTCATTTTTGTTTTGTGCAGCAAAGAATCTTAAACTTAATAGATTTTTTCCCTAGTTGACTGAAATATAATTTATGGTTTAGACGGACCTTTGAGATTTTAGTTTGCAGATTAACCAATAAATACATAGGACATCCTTCTTTTTTTTTTTTTCCCCCCAGTATATAAAGTGCTTGGCAATAAAAAATCCCAAGGAAAAGCAATTTAAAGAGGTTTGTACAAATCTGTAACCAGTTATTCTCGCTGAATCAGGTGCTTAGTTTATAATAGTTTGGAAGAAACCAAAAGTTCAAAGTTATAGTTGTTAAACATTTTAGACCCTTTTACCAGAAGTACCCTACTAAACAGAGGGTGATGTTTAGCATGACCATGTAACTTTGATTTTTGTTTAAACTCATAAAACATGAATTTCCTGATTTTGCTAGTCCCACTGTACCCAATAATATGGAAAATGTTGCTCTCCCAAAGCCTTAGGTAGTTTTCTCTTGTATAAAAATATGTTCTAACCCTCATGAGCATAGTAAGCTCAGCTGTAAAACCTTATAAATTTACATTTTTGCAGAAAAAAGAACTAACTTTTTCTAACAAATTATTGCTTTAAATATGTGAACTGTTTTGTTCACTAATCTAAGAAAAAAATCCTATTCTTATGCACAGTTTAGGAAATCTGTAAAGGGGTGGATGAGCAATGGAGAAAACAGTTATAACATTTCACAAACTCTGTGTAGTGTTTTTTCAGCTTCATTCATATACGTGCTGGTGGAAATGAATGTCTGTTCCTGTAAATGGTAACAAAAGGCAGATATTTGGGTAGAGAGTTAAAATTTGTTTGGTTGTAAACCAAAATGTGTATGTTAGAACAATATGTGCAATATATTGTACTTTTTGCAAAAGAAGTCAGTACATGTTTAACTCATAGGAGATTTTCTAAATACAGAGTATGGGAACTATGGTACTGAAGCCACTCAGTGGTCCACATAGTCTTATTTCTGATAGTGTTCAGCTGTTAGGGAGAAGATTGTAACAGACGGACATAAAATCTCTCCTGCTTATTCTTAACCCAGTCACATAGTGGCTGACTTCTGCTTTACAATGAGAAAATTGATATTATACAGATGGAATGTGTTTTCTATAAAGAAAATCTCCACTTCTGTTAAAATAAATTGAAAAAAAAAGTTCTTGACAATATCTATTAATCTTTTTCAGTTTAGAACTTTTACATTTTCTTCTGAAAAATAGAAAATTTTGGAAAGAAGACGCTTAATAATTTTTTTCTGCAGGAAATTTATGTGGAGGCTTCAATGGATATTTGTTCTTATTTCCAGTAGAACACTATAATTTGATATTCTTATTATTCATATATTTTTAATCTTGGTAAGCCAATGTCCTCAGTGATATTTTCTGGCAATCAAATTATACAATTGTGGATTTCTTGAAAAAGAATTTCCCTTATTCTGTGTGGTTTGCTCCATTTTCTTCAACTGCCATTCTGCATTTAAGTTGGAAGAAAAGATGAACAGCAGTTGCCCATGAAGTTTCTGTGCCCCATTTGGCATTCTGCTTTGTCAGACTCTCTCTTTTTATCCTCACGTATCTCTTTTTTTCTTGTGAAATGAAAGTGTTCTCAAGCCTTGAAACTTTCTTGCTTCCCAGGTCTTAACCCTCCTTGAATCTTCACATTGTATTTACAACCGGCACGTTGCAGCGACTGTTTCTGGACTCAGACCATACCTGAGTTTTCCAATGCAGGAAATGTTGAAGGTAAGGGAAGGTGATGGACTGAGACAGAAAGCATGGGAGGTGGTGGAAAGAAGCATTTAGTGTACAGAGAACATGAGCTAAACAGATTTGTGAAAAGGGCAAGGATGGGGCAATGAAATGTGCATGCATGTTTAATAATTACATGCACTCTGTTATTCCCTGACAACACCATGTGCAATTTCCTTGTACAGAGAAGCAGTAAAAGGAATAACATCCTTTCATACCATGTCACCATCCCTCGTCTCTGTAGTTCTTTCAGTTTAAATGCCTTCCCTGCTATAGAAACCCAGAAACAGTTGCTCTGTACAGGGGTATCCACAGAGATAAGAGCTAACATTTTTTCTTTAAGAAAATGATTTATTTTCTTACAAAACGCATGCTGTTGCTTTTTTTTTTTTTTTTTTGAGCAGTAAGTAGGAATACCGCTTTAAAATAAAAAGAATAAACAGAAAAATAAGAAGAATTAAAAACAAATTCTGAATGACTTTAGCTGTTCTCAGCCAACTCTAAGTAAACACTGGAGATGGGAGGAATGAAGGCTATCTTTGTGCCACATATTCCATTTACTAAGAGGCAAGAGAGTCATTCACAAGTTCCATTATGTGCTCATAAATCGTAGAAGAGTTCCTTATGTTTGTTGTAATAAACAAATTTCACTGTCTACAGATAAATTGAACCAACCCCTCTAGATCACAGCTCTCAGGCCTCATGACAAGGGAAATATGCAGCTTACGGAGTTCAACCAAGCCGACATCTAAACTGAGCTGGGAGAAACAACAGTTTAAAGTCTATTCCAGCAGTGACAAACATCAGTAGTCTTTAGGCCCAGATGTGTTAGTCAGAAAGGCAATCCCTTTTATAAAAAAAATCTTCCATGAAGCATGCATGGATGACTCGCACTCTTCCATCTCTCTTGGCCAAGACAGAAAGCTGATCAGCAAGCCTGGTAGCTGTCTTCCTAGGGCTCTTTCACAGGTAAAACTTTTTGCATAATGGTCCTCTTTAACAAAATATTTTGGTATAACTAATCCTTTTAAAATTACACTCAACAAGTCAGAACCACTACATAGAAATTCCAACTGCAGGCAGTGCTTTTGAAATCCTATGCCACCGTTTGTTTTGTAAGACAACATATATCTGCTAACAGATATAATAAATGAATATATTAAGCACTATCCCCCACACAGAATTAATTCAAATATAAAGTGTCTTAAAAGAAATACTATTGAGTTCCCTCTTTAGTCTATTGTTTAATTAAGTTTTTCTATAAAATAAGTAGTTCAGCATTACTCTCATTATTCCACTCATTCCACTGAATGTGTTATGGTCAAGGTTTCAAAAATCATACCTCAAATTAAAAGGTATAAGTCCTTATTTCTGTGTCTAAATGAATGCCCCAAGTTTAGAAATGACCTGTCCATCAAAAAAAAATGGCTTCCACCTCTGTTGGAAGTGGCGAGTACTCAGTCCCCACATCACATCTATGCTTGGGCTACTGTAGATGGTCTACGTGGCTATTCTGACCAAGTCATTGGTTTGGGAGAATTTTATTTTGGAGACTTATTACCCAGCTCAGTGTTTCAATTATGTTCACTGCATCACCATGCAAACAATTATAACTGTCTCAAATGAGGCAGCAGACGAAAATGGGGCAAGGGGACAAGGACTTGTTCAAACAGGTATAACCCCAGAAAACCACTTTTATGAACTAATTGCCATAGAGGACTTCTTTATGTCAGCACAGTATTTTGGAGGAAAGCTGAAATTGTTTTCTTAAAGAGGTTTAAAATGTTAGTGTGTTCACCTCTGAACAGAAAGAATAGAAAATACATTTTTTTTTTTTTTGATGAAACCAGGAGCTGAGTGAGCCTCATACCACTGCCCCTGCAAGGGAGCGGGACAAGACTGGCTATTCCTTGCTGGAGGTCACAGCTGGCCCCACAGCCAAACTCCAGGAGTGGTACATGTGTGAGGCACCAACTTTCCTCCAGAAACTGTGCAGGGAATGTAGATAAAACCCTGTGTTCATTCAAACAAGGCAGATTTTTTAACTTTCAGATTACTCAACATTTTAAAGCAGTATTTTGTTTGGGGTTTATCCCAAGTGAACGTCCCTGCTTGCCCTTCCCTTCACCCTGCCAGCCATTTTTCTGGCTGACTACAAAGCTGACAAACCAACAAAAGACCACAAGTATTCACATGAAGCTAAATGATATTTTAGGGGATCCAAACCCATTTTTGAGTTGCCACAATTTGAATTTTAACAATTTCATGCTTTGAGAAGAACAAGAAATATTCTGCAATTGCTCTCCCAATATGTTTTTCTAATTTTTTGTGTCTACCTATGCCTGCCAGCACAATGGTACTACAGAAAAATAGATCCATGAAAGCAGCCATTGCCTTCACTTTTTTTCATAAAAGAGCATTGATTTTAGTTGGTAAGGGATAAAAAATTAACAACAAAGAAAATATATACCTTTAGGGTTTCTGAATATGACATTAAAAAATAAAAGCATGCAATAAAAAAGAAGCTTGTTAGAAATAAAACTCTTATCATGATTTTATTTTTCAATATATCTACATTGAGAAAAATTTACACCTTGTGAATATTATGGGTTAGCATTGTTGTCTTATAAAAATATTAAAATTAATTTATAATATAATTTTAAAAAACTATTTTTGGAAATAAATAACATAGATTAACCAGAAAAAAATTAATAGAATGATCTCACAAATCCAAGAAAATTAATTTGAGTAACTTGAGTTATAAGTCTTCAAATTACTGCTAGAATTAATTTATTATTTTATGCTAATACCTAAGAGTGGTGTGTCAGGACTATGCCAGTCAAACATGAAAGAATGCATTAATCGCTTTCCAGTTTTTTAACATTGCCAAAAAGAAAAGACAAGATATAGAACAGTGGAGATAGGAAGATGTACAAGGGAACAGGGAGACAATCCTGGTTAGCAACACAATAGCTTCATAGAATCATAGAATCATTTGGGTTGGAAGTGACCTTTAAAGGTCATTTAGTCCAACTTCCCTGCAGTGATCAGGGGCAACTAGGAGCAGATTAGGTTGCTGAGAGCCCCATCCAGCCTAACCTTGACTGTTTCCAGGGATGAGTCATCTACCACCTCTCTGGGCAACCTGTTCTGGTGTTTTTCCACTCTCATCAGAAAAAAAAATTCCTTATATCTAGTCTAAATCTACCCTCTTTCAGTTTAAAACCATTACCCCTTGCCCTGTTGCAACAGGCCCTGCTGAAAAGTTTGTCCCCATCTTTCTTGTAGCCCCCTCAGGTACTGGAATTTTGCTATAAGGTGTCCCCAGAGCCGTCTTTTCTCCAGGCTGAACAAGCCCAACTCTCTCAGCCTGTCCCCAAAGCAGAGGTGCTCCAGCCCTCTGAGCATCTTCGTGGCCTCCTCTGGACTCGCTCCAGTGGTCGATATACTTCCTATGTTAGGGGGGCCCAGAGCTGGATGCAGTACTTAGGTGGGGTCTCACGAGAGCAGAATAGAGGGGTAGAATCCCCTCCCTTGACCTGCTGGCCACACTTCTCCTGATACAGCCCAGGATACGGTTGGCTTTCTGGGCTGCCAGCACACACTGCCAGCTGCTGTTCAGCTTCTCATCCACCAGTACCCCCAAGCCCTTCTCCTCAGGTCTGCTCTCGATCCCTTGATATCACAGGGGCTGCCCTGCTCCATGTGCAGGACCTGGCACTTGGCCTTGCGGAAACTTATGATGTTCCCATGGGCCTATTTCTTGAACTTGTCCAGGTCCCTCTGGATGGCATCCTGTCCCTCTGGTGTGTCAACTGCTCCACTCAGCTTGGTGTTGTTTGCAAACTTGCTGATTTTCAGTGCAGAAAAATCAGATAATTGCCATGTCCTTTTCAGCTTCATAGAGTAATAGAGATTGAAAAAGCACTGCAATAGCTGTATTTATATAAGCTCTTTCAAAAATGTGGTATACCATAGGAGAGTGTGAATGTTTCTGCTGGAAAATTTAAGAAATATATATCTATGAAAAATTATATAGGGAGAGGAAAAGCTATGAAAGTGTTTGAAGACACATTTTGTTTGATACAGTACTGAACAAGGATTTTCATGTTTAATATGTATGTAAGAAGAATTTTAATAATTTCAAACCATCATTTTTGGTGAAATTTCTCTCACTCAGGAGTGCTTTGAGACCTGAAGTGAAATACTTTAATTTTGACACCACCACATTTGGTATTTCCAGTCTGGAGCATATATTTTAGACATCCTCCGTTTCATAAATATTAATATTCACTTTACGAACAGCATTTGTCCATTCTGTCACAAATTATTTTTAAAAAGCTGTCAAGTACACTCCAGAAATACCAAACTTTGAACTGTCCAGAAAGAGACTGTACCTCCCAAGTTATCTCTGGGTATCATGTCACATGTTTAAGTTCCAAGAGCGTGAACCACAGTCAATATTTGTAAATATTACTGCTGTATTTTTTCAGCTGAAAAATCCAACTTGATAATCTAGGATCCAACTGGATTGGGATCAGTGTTAGATGAAACCATGCATTATGTAGGAATTTTATGTGAAATAAGCTGTCTGAGCATAGCTTGTGGATATATACACAAGGCTCAATTCATCTGGGGAGGACTTTATTCTTATCATCCATCAGCTAAAGTGAAGTTCTCACTGTAACTCCACTGTAGATTGTATTTAATATAAACTTCCTGAGTCAAATACCATTATTTTTAAAATAACTTGAAAAATCATTTGCATATTTCCCAGAATGTCACTTTGGGATACAGACTCTTAACCAGTATAAACCTGACAATCGCTTCTGCTTCCAAAATGCACATATTTTGACCATCCCAAAAGCTTTGTATGTTTGATAGAAAAACAGATTTTTGAAAGTAGTCCAAAATGCAGTATTACCTTAAACAAAAGAGTTCTCTCTGTGGACCACCATTAACTATCAGGTCTGCATACAAAAGTACATTTTTTACTGATTTATCTATGATAAACCCTAAAGGACATTGCTAAAGCCAAATACTGCACTTCTTTACTGTTTTATTATGTCTGAACATCCTTGATTATGGAATGAAATGGAAATACTACTATCCTAGTCCAATAACTTGGATAGAACTTCAGAACAAGTTTGCAATATGCTTTGTGGTAACAGAGATTGAGACCAGTTTTTCTAATGGCAGAAAGGCAGCCAGTCTGGAGCTGCAGATCATGTAGAAATGCATCGCAGAAATAATTGCACATAGACTCAGACAATGCCTAAAATAGTGGACCAGATTTAAGTGCCATTTTAGTACTGCTGTGGTGATGGCAATGTGCCCGAGGAGGCCTTTATAAAATGCTGCTTGTACTCGTGCTGATGTGAAAGGATAATTTAGGGTATGGTCTCTAAGGGAGATGTATAAAGCAAAAATTTTGTGTGTTGGGCGGTTATCAGGAAATCCTCGGTCTTCCCTGAATACATCCATCACACTGGAACTGCATGTCAGGTTTGAAGACATTTTTCTTTTTCTATGCATATTTTTTTATTATATTGTGGAATAATTGTATATGCTTATAACTACTGTAATAGCAGGAAAATTAGTTTCTGCTTTTCAGTGATTTCTTGACTATTGTAGGAAGTTTTTGTCTGTTCTCTCCTTTCCACAATAAAGTCCTAAAAAAGCAGAACTGCAGTATTAAGGGAAAATGAGAGGAACCCATCCCAGAACTCTTCATAACCTGCTCGGTCTAAATTGGGTCCTGTATAAACTTTCAGAGAACCAAATATAAGCTATCTTACATTGGCTTTATCTTCCCTTTTCTAAATAGTTCCACTAAATTAAAAAGCTGGCCACATCAATAAGAGCTGCTGTGTGAGGTTCAAAATTTCCTAGGTGGTGTGAATGAAATTCTCCAACAGATCTATAAGGTTGTCAGTAGAGGTCCATGGAAACAGAACTAAAACATCAAGACTAAAAATATATCAGTAACTCCAATACATAACAAATAGATAATATACAATGAATGCAATATATATTATAATGTATTATATCCAAGCATATATCTTATTCATAAAAATAAACCTATAATTTCATTGTGTACAGGTAAGATTAAGCAATGTCTGTGTAAATACTACCTGGTTTATCAAAGAGAAAATACAAAAACTAGTTAGTTAAGCATCAGCCTATGCTTCAATGAAAACAATTGAACTAAGCTTGCCGCAGTTATTTAAACTCATCCTATAGATTCCAGGTATTTGATATAATTTCCTCTATTAAAGACTGTCAACAACACAGTTCACACTTGGACAATCTCTGACACCGTACACGTCTTGAAAAGAATGTGTATTACATACAGTCCTTGTGAAAACATTTGTTTCATGGGAATGAATTCTTTTTTTTTTGACAAATACTGATTTTTATTTTTAATTTGTGATTTTCCTGCAGGTGTTAACAAAAGCGAACAATGAAAATATGACTGCGGCCATGGTAAATGCAACTTAGCTGCTTCAGTGGTGGAAGACTTCTAAGTCTTGAAATAAATAAGTGGTACATTGGAAGAATGGCAAGCTGTTTGGCTGCATGGTTCCCATTATGTTTTACTCCTCTCATTGTGTGTGCTAAAACTCTTGCATAACAGTGAGCATTTGGGATTCAGTGTATAGGTATCTTAAGTTTTAGGCTTCACTCTTGAGTAAGCTTTAGCTCTTTCTCACAGGTCAGCAAAGTAAGTGTACATTGATCTTTCAAGAAAAGTTGTGCCTGAAGTAAATGGGACTCTGTGTGCTTGAGGGTCACCTTGGGTTTCTGCGTCTTTTGCCCTGTCAGAAAAAGTGCTCAGCATTCTGTAGGACTGAGCCCTTCCACTATTTGAGAAGGTACTGATGGTAAACTGTATTGTCAGGTACTGTGTGAAAATGCTGTGATCCAACATCATAAGGAAAAAGGAAGGAAAAGCCAGTAACCAGATAGTAATAGCTATACCTATAGCATGATCCCTTTATCCTCTGCTCCACACATGGGCACAGCAGGAGCCAGACCCTCTTGGGTTGGAGGTTTGAGCCCTAAAGCTGAGCCCTAATACTCTGCTCTGAGCTACTAGAGAAGCAGAGCATGGAGTCGAAAGTCACGGCCTCCTAATTCTCTTGCTTGTTCCAAGGTTTGAAGTAAAGCCCACTTATATGCACTTCTTTGATGGGGAACAGTTTTCAGTCCTGTCTGGGATGTCCCTACAGACTGGTCTCCTCCAAGACCTGTAGGCTGAGCAAACCTTGAAATTCTCCTTTCTTGAGGGTTCCTGCATAAGGCTTAAACAAACTTAGAGTCATCCTTTGCCATCATCTTGCTGAAAGAATCGATCCTGAGCTAGCAAAGGAGGCTCTTATGGTCTTTTTGTGCCATTGTGATACCTCTACATGGCCTTAAAAAGACTGCATCGGTGATAAGAATAATGTTCAGAACACCTGACAGTCTCTCACTGAAAATGCAGGGTCTTTTACTGTTTTCCAGGCAGGATTATTACTAGTTAATGTTAACATGCTCTAGCAATTGTTGCTTCCTGTTTTTTTTTTTTTTTTTTCTTTTTTTCCCCCATATTAATGTAGATTTCAACTGAAAAGTTTGGTTTTATGCATTTTTATTTTGAAAAGTCTTTCTCACCTTTACTTCAGTGCCAGCCTCCGTGTGTTTCTGTGTGTGCATGCATATGTGAATAGACTTACTTTTTGAATATATTTTGTTATTAATTAATCAGAAATGCTAGGCAGGGTTGTCTAGCTGGGTGTCATTTACTTCTCAGAACTAGACCACTCTTTTGGATGATAATTAGTCTGCAGATGCCTAATTACAGAAGAATGTAGTACTTTCCACATCGGCATCTGCCTTTGTGGCACTGTCTGAAAATACTCAAGCTCATGGTTTTGAGATTGTTTTCTGACTGTCATATGGTTTGATTACAGATGAGGTTTCTTAATTCCTTCTACCAATTTTCCTTGCCCTCTCTTCATAAAATAACCATATTGCTTTTTTATTAATGTATGTAGAAATATCTGTCAATCCCTTTACATTAAAGCAAAGATAGTGGTGCCTCCTGATACTTCCAGCATATCTTCTTCCTCATTAATTTATTGGTACAGATTAATACTGAATTTGACAAAATGCTTTATTGGTGTATGATGAAACAGAAACTTGCATGATGATGTCAAATTTATTTCCATGAAATATGGAGTATTCACACTTTATGTTAGAAATCTGTGGCAGCCTTTTGACCAACTCAGGTCAGAAGTTGTACTTTGTAAAACTAGACTTACTCTCAGATGAATACACAGTGATCCAATGCTATATAGTTACCTCAATTAGATGAACCTCTCATAATGTAATATTATACGGAAAACTGGGGCTAAAGTTTTCATACTTCATTTGGCATAATAGGACTATTATCTCAAGAACACTTTCAGAAGTGTAGACTGGTTGGTCTCTCCCATCTTTCATTTATACTTTTAACTGCATGACCATGGGGAACGAATTAGGTTAACTGAAGTTCTGATTTGGAAAAGTCAGACTGGAAATGAGGGGCAGAGTTTGACTGTAAGGAATATAAGGTATTATTGGCCCTTGACGGGAATGTGCACGTGTACAGCAGGTGCACTGACGTCTGTTGCTCCTGCATACAGAAACAAAAAAATAAAATGGGAAAGCCCAGAGCCAGTATAATCTCACTCATTCCAGAAGTGCTAAAACTTTGTTTTCCCATAAAGCAAATTAGTTATTGTAGACATCAAATTGCCAAATTCTTTAGCCAAGGAAAGCAGAGATCTATCCCTTATTGCTCGGGCCACCTACTTGGTTCCTCCTTCCAACAAAGAAAAAGAAAGTGCAGCCTGATTGCGGTAATTCTTGGATGTCTAGATTTTATTCTGCTTTCAGGGTCTTTATCATGCGACTCAGCTGCAGCCAGGCAAGCTGGTCTCAAGTCACTCAGGCATCATCTGTATGTATCACTTCATACAGAGATCACTTGGTGTGACAAAGGGTGGATAACATTAGCTAACGCTGATGGTTTGCTGTGTCAGTGCTTACCTCTTCTTAGGAAGTGCAACCTTAAGGCCCTTTGAAATAACCTGCTCAAGTGGTGGGGAAAGAGGTCTGATTAGTGATGGATCTGGCAGAGTTTTTGTTCATAAATAATCTAACTTCTGTTTGTGTAGAGTGATTAAATATTACTGAGTCAGATGTGTGGAGGGGAAAAGGATGTGCATTCAATGCCAGTAGGTAACTGAAATACAGTTGTGACCTATTTAAATAGATCATGCTTACCAATGTCCCAAGTGTCAAGAAATACTGTTCTTTTCCCCTTCAACTGATCTTTCTGCTGTATTGACAGGGATATTATTGCTAAAAAAAAAATAAAGATTGTAATAGCTTATTACTTTATCACTAAGGTTTGCCTTCATTAAAGCACAATTTCCACTCTGGGTCACATTAAGAAAAAAGCCCATGCAGATATAGTGCTCTGGATTTCTCTTTGGATGTTGGTTATATCAAATTCAAATCACACTGTGACGGATTGATGTGTTGTTGGTCTCTGTAGTGATGATGTTAAAAACAAGCACATCGGGCATTACAGTGAATGCGATAGATACAGTGAAAAGAAAGGGAGGAAGAACCAGAAATAACAAAATAGCAACCAAAACTTGCAAATGCTTTATTTTACAAAAACATTCAACCAAAAATCCCATGGCAACAAAATCTTAAAGAAAATCTGTATTTTGGGAAATTTCCAGTGCAAAGTGAAACTTAAAATGATTAACAATTGATTTTAATTAGCCTTAAATCAGCCATAACAGAATTACCTTGATGACATTTAAATTGCTGTAACCAGGTGCTGGAGTTAACACTCCCCTGAGATGAGAAACGAGCATTTACACTGTCAGACAGTTCCCTGCCAGCCTGCACTTGGCTCTCATTCAGAATTATTGTTTGGACAATTTTATTTTTGCCCTATCAGGGAATGTTTAAATTATGCACCACCTTACCTGGAGGAAAAAATCTTCTTTTTCAGTCAGTGAAAATTGCAGCTTGTTGCATCTTGCTCCTGTCACTGGAGTCGTGGACACGGTTTTGGAGTTTGTTTAGCACGCTGCTGTAGTCGACAGCTGATCTCTGAGCTGAGGTTAAAATACAGAGGAAGGGGAAAAGTAGGAACCAGCACAGCAGCTACAGAAATATGAACAAAAGTGGTTTTAACAATTACAATACATGTGGTTTCCTGCCTATCTTATAATTTCCATAATTCAACACTGGCAGGGTATGGGTATATTACATACATAATTGGTTCTTGGAAATCTGATTATTAGAATGACAGTCTTACAATTGTCTGGCTGTGGGAACACCACAGCTTTTGCCATGGGATGGAGAGCACACTCACGTGGTATCTGTGGCCCAGGAGCTGGGAGCTAATTGCTAAATTAGTACTGTGGACAATTTAAGAAGAAATGCAATCTGCAATGTACTTTTTTAAAAACCTTGTAGAGTAGATACAGCCAGAGTTATTACTTTTGCATAAAGTTTCTTTGTTTCTTTGCCTTTTCTTTTATTACAAAAGATTATTTATTCCCCCTGAACTTTCTTTATTTTGCTTCTTTCTGCTTTCTTTTCTTGCTATTTATCTTTTGTAAAAGAATTTCTTCCTCCCTTGAGGGAACATTTTTTGTATTTTGCATCCACAATATGAACTTGTTAAACAGTCAGAGAATATTGTCACTTGGAACTACAATGCTTTTTTTTTTTTTTAAATTTCAATTAATTATGATTACTTTTCTTTCTCTTAATTAAACATCAGTATTTTTCATTTAAATTTAACTTCTTCAGTACAAGCGGCTCCTTACTAGCTTTATCTTTTTTATTGCATAACTTCCACCTTTGTTGTTTTAGCTTGGACTAAAACGAATCATCATTTCCCTACCAGCACCAGTTGCAATTTCTTTTCCCATCAGTAGGAATGAAGTAGTGAGTGAGAACTGCAGGAGCGCTGTCAGTTGTTTATTCTGCGGCCAGTGCTATCTTAGAAGGCAGCTTCCCGAAGAAGCCTTGCTTACAGTAGCAAGGGAAGCCAGCAGTGACTCATGGCTCAGCACCCCACTTATCAAACCTGCTGAAAGCTTGACCATCCATTCCCCACTGCCGGCCGGTGGGTCAACCTGCCCTTTTGCCTCGTGGAGGGTTTGTCTGGAGCCAGCACGAGCCGCCTCACATTGGCGGTGTGAAATGCTGTGTCCTGCCTTGCTGATCCTTCCAGAGATTGTGGGCTGGCAAAGATCCATTATAATCACATTTTTATTTAATGGTTTTATCAAATCTGAGGGCTGTGCGCGGCAGTTCCAGGTAGGGCAGGAAGTTTGGGAAGTGATGGTGCCAGCTCCGCTGCTGTGTCTGTGTCGTGGGGCTCTCCTGGAGTTACCACCCTGGCTGAGGCACCTGGGCAGCAACACGATCAGGATCCAGACTCTGCAGCGTGGGAGGGAAGGGAGCCTTTCCTGTTTGAAACAGTTCCTTCTGCTCCCTAAGTCTTATAGCTTACCTGTAACTGCTCTGTGTTATTAAAAAAAATAAAAAACCTGACCCCAAACACACTTTATCTGGCAGTTCTTCAAGGATTGCAGTTTTGACCCAAAAGAGCTGTGACCCTTCCTCAGACCTTTCCTGGCTATCCAGAAAATTATGGAAAACCCCCTAGTTACCAAACTCTTCTCCCCACAGCATCAGTGGGGAGGTCCCCAGTGGGAACACCTCAAGGCAATATATGAAAGCTGAGAGAGTAGAGCTACCATTCCCATTCCCTTTGGCACTGGGAGCCAGCACTCTGGAATGATATGTCTGTTATATATGGTACGTGGTAAATGAGTACAACTGAGAACCTGGAAGTATGTAGGATGTGGAGGATTGAAATCGACGGTCGTATAATTCGCAAAATAAAAAAGGTGCTTTAATTTATTTTTATTTATTTGTTTTGTATCATACGGCAGGTACAAGAGGGAATTTTCTAAAGGAAATGATGGAGATAAGTAGCAAAGAGGTTTGTAAATGCTGCAGCTATGAATATTGGATACAGTTACAGGGTATTTATAGAGTAAACAAGGAAAGACAACACAAAATTGCAATAATAAAAAATCCCAGGAGTTTCAAAGGACACATTAAACTTCAGGCTTCTGGGTTTAACTCAATTTTTAAATGACAGAAATTAAGGGAAGAATTTGGCATTTATATTATTTCCCAGCTGCCTTTGTGTCTCTGGCAGATTCCTCCATCCCAACAGCAAGATCTAGTGCAGCTGATCTTAGAACTCCGTCTTTCTCACCCCCCCATGTTCTATAGTTTCACATCTGTTTTTTCAGGACACTATTTTGCATATGTAACTTATGTGCATTTTTTTTCTTTAATGTAGCACACAGGTTGCCTCATGCAGAGCACTTTGCGAATCTTCTTGGGAAGCTCGATGGAGGAATTTTAATGTGATACAATATTTTTAATATTCTATGAAATTAGGAAGAAACACAGTGTTATTATACAGAACTTTATTTGAGCCTGCAATTTTTCCTGTATGGTTTCATGCATATAAATGGAATACCCAGGGTCTGGCCATGTGTTAACATCTCACATTTCCTTTCCTGCCACAAATGCTTCTTATTATAATAGTATGAACAGAAATATGTATTTTTATTGCTGTTCAAAATGAATAAGAAAGTAGAAACACACAAATATGGATTTGTTTTCCAATACTACCTATGTCTGTTTTAGAGTCTGATAAAAGTTCTAGTTGACAGAGCACTGCATAAATGCAGCCCTGTACAGTATGTTTATTCAAATATTTAACTTGTGAAATTTAATAAAATAACAATTTAAACAGATAAGGATTAGTCAAATACAAAAACTATTAGAAACATTCACATAATTCAAAATAAAATTCCCAACTATTATCAGATGTAGGAAAACCACATAAGAATCCATAAAAAAGTTTTCAAGCTCCAATAAGTTAGATATAATAGACCTTTTTTGTCAAACACAAAAATAAATATTATTGATTTTATGAATAAATACATTTTCTTAAATGATTTAGAAAGCTCTGTTTATTCATATACAGACAGTGTTTAGAATATGTAATAGCCAGTATGTCTGCAGATATATTTATGTTGGACTGTTTAGATTGGCTTCACCTCTGTAATAATTTATAACAGTTTCAATGTAAACCTGCCATTGAGCAGGTCATAAAGGTCCTGCATTTTAACCATCATAATTTCAGATAAACCCACAAAACTATTTCTTGCAGGAAAGCTCTAGTTAATCCTTGAATATCTTTGGGATGGAATTTGTTTTTTTATTTAGACAAAATTAAAGAGTAATAAAGGCTGCATTTTAACTGTGTTTGATATTCCAGTACTGGTGATAATTTAAAATATATACATTTTGTTTTGTTTTACAGCAGTAACTCTTCGACACTTATTAATACAAAAATTCTGCCCTCCAATTGATTTCAAGTCTTGCTCAAAAGAGAAAGCTACTGTTCATTTTTAAATGTTTCATTGTACACCAGAAATGCTAACATAAATACAGGAGTGTTTTCCCACACTAAATGAAGATAGATCAATGCCATTTGTTTTCATTTAATTTCATTCTATCATTTGATAGAAGTTTCTTAAAGGCATGGATTTTGGAAGTGTGAGAATTCTTTATTGAATTTCTAAATTAAAGACACCCAACAAAACAAAAAACCACTCTGTTTTCTCAAAATGAGCATTTTCTACCAAAATTTTACCAATAAACTTAGCTTCAATTAAATGTTCTTGAATGAGAAGTTAAACATTTTTTTTTTTAAGTTGGTATATTTTAGTATTTTAAACAAACAATGAAAAAGCAAAAAATGCAAATACAAAAATTGATTTGGTGTTTTTTTTTTTTTTCCTTCTTTCCAGTTAAGGAGAACTTCTACCTTCCTTTGTGCGTCTTCCTCTTCCATCCCAACACCATCTAACAGGGGTTTGCCTAATGCTCTCTTAAATTTCACATCTTACACAGGACGTTCTGCTGCTCCATGTTGATCAGTAGTAGTACATGAGACCTACTCAGCTTTCACGCTAAAACCATGCTGTCTTCTATGAGAAATTCAGTGAATCCCGAGCTTATTTTCTGTAAATACACAAAGCTCCAGGTGATTTTACCTTTTCATTCAGATTTCTCATGTTGCTCAACACTTGCCTATTCTCCCCTCCTCTTGATTAAGGTGTCTGGGTTCATGGTGATAAGCACAGAGGATGCCTGCAGGATGGCTACAAGAAGTTAGATAGAGCTTTCCCATATAAAGAAAATTAACTCTCCCCCAGCCAAAACCAGCACGAAAACCAAAACGTTTAAAGCTAGTGGCTTGTTTCTTAATAAAAGACTACATAGACCTCTGTCCAGGCAATGTGACTATTATTTTTTTACCAGTTTTCAATGCTGCATGATCAATATTTCTGCTAGTCCTTGTCTGGTGTCATTTCTATAGACTCTGATATCCAAAATGACAGTAGAAAGATGGTTGATTGGCTGCAGTGGGGAATATGGGACATTATGTATCTAGGGGAAAATGTAACCCGATTTCTCCAGGTTGAGGTAAGTTTTATATGTACTCCACTACCCAGGGTCACAATTAGAGTGTTATTTGAATACTTTACTGGTTGAAGTCGAAAAAGTTTCTAGTTATGAGGCAAAACACTGAACAGTATCTCCTGCACTGTAACCTCTTTAAATACATTTTCCTAGATTTAAAATTAAATTGGACTATTGTGGCAAACAGATTATGTAGACTATGTAATACTGGTCACAGTGTTTCACTTATTACCACAGGGATGAGCTCTTGGGGTTTTCCAATGTGCAGACATAAATTCTAAAGCCATTATGCCATTGATTTCCAAATTAAACTGGGGAGTTTTCAAATGTCATTTTGTGCTAGTATAAATGCCCTGATGATGAAATGTAGCAGAAACATAGTTGTACTGCTTTCTTTTTATAGTTAGTAATTTATCCCCTTCTACTCCTGCCTATGCCTCAGAAGTCCCTTTGATATGAAGAAGCATACAAGCATGGGAGAGAGATTTGGTAATACAAACCAACTTTTTGTATGGTTCCCTAAATTTGAAAACTAAGGAACATCAATGCTTCTCTTTACCAGAAGTTAAGGAGTTACTTCAACAGGCTTTGGTAGTGAATACTTATTTTGTAAATAGCTCAGCCATCAGAGAAATCAAACACGTTATTATTGAAACCATGCTTTTCTCAGAAGTGGGAAAATGCAGCCTCCATTTAGAGGTATTTTTATTTCTCTATATATGCATTAATATATATATATTGATAATGGATTCTGGTCCAAATAATGTAGGTGACATTTCCTGTGAGACTGCTATATTATATCTGAAAGATTATTTTGTATGATCTGTTCTCAAAAGTACATAGACCTGTAAAGCATGACAGTCTCTCCACATTTTAATCTAGTTAATTAATGTATCCTATATTGCATTTCTAAGGTGTTTATGAACGTGAGATTGGTGTGCCAAATGAATGTGGATTTTTGTGACTCAGACAAAAAAAATGATAGGGATGAGCAGTGCAATTTACTGTAGCCCTGCACAATACAGCAAATAGCCATTCCTGATAGCCTTTGTACAGGTAATGGTTACTCGGTGTTTCATGGATAGAAACATCATACTTCTGGTCAGGGCAGAAACTGGGCAGGAGAGGGTCCATTTCTATCTGCCCCCATATGTCTAACTGTTTCTCCATTGGCTACTGACTGACCAGATACTCTTTGTTTAGTAAGTTCAGGCAAAAACTGAAGACCTGAATATTGCCTTGCATTGAAGCATATAGTAAGTTGTGGTCTAAAAATACCTCGAATAGTTCAACTTGTAGTGGACTTGGCAGTGCTAGGTTAATGGTTGGACATGATGATCTTAAGGGTCCTTTCCAATTTATATGATTCTATGATTCTACGATCTTTTTCCCAGACCCTGACTCATTCTGCAAATTAGTATGATCAGGAGTTGTTTAATTATTTCTGGGTGCTCAGATTCTCCTGAAGGGTACAGTCTTCCCTCTGCTTCTGGCTCTGCTTCTGCAGTTGCAAGCTTTCCAGGTCTGCAAAGTAGTTGCTGTTTCTCTTCCAGACCCTCCACCTTTGGTCACTGAAGGATGCCATGTTTTGAGCTTATAGTTTGGTTTGCTCGACAACTTCCAAATTAGAACTGCTGGAATTAGTCAGTGGTGTTCCAGACTGCAGTTTGATGGTGAGGATGGAGATACATGGCTTGTTAATGAGGATTTTCCCTTCTTCACAAACATCTAGGTGATCTCGACCAGCTACCATAGGGTGAGTTTCCAATTTTTTTTCCTGATGCCACATTTTTATTAGCTTTACATAAAGAAATATAGCAAAACAGAAAAGGCCACACTGGCTTTGCTCTGTAAATATTTCAAGTATAGACTGTGTGGACACATGGCAGGTATAAAGCAGACTCAAGCTATCTGCAGGTTGGTGATGGTCTTTCTAATCTGAGTATTACTGTATGTGGTACACGGTGCCTCTGAATTTATGTGTAGTCATGGCACGATGAGTCTTTCATTACACTGTTTTCCTAGTTACACTGTAAAACAAACTCACACTTAGCATAACAGAAATGCTTGGCAGGAGTGGTGTTATACTCACAGCAGATGAAACAATGGCTGAGGCAATTGCTTAATTGCCTCACAGCATTAGCAAGGAAGCTGAATCATACACGCTTTCTCCACCCACATGCACACACAGAGACAGATAGATGAACTCAGCCTGCTACGCTTCACTGTCCTTTCCCCACTACCTGCAGCTGGCCCCTTACAGAGCTATTAAAACAGATTTTCTGATATGGTTTTTTTCTCTCAGTCTCTTGAGCTTTATGCCAGTCTGCCTCTCTCTGACTCTGGAATTTCTTCTGCGTTATGCTCCCTTCGCTGAGATCGTATCAAATTCTCTGCTGTGTAAATTGGCATGGCTATGCAGCACTCAGAGGCTCTTTGCCAGTTTACACTGAGAATCTATCCCTAAACAATTATACTCAGCAGTACCAAAAAAAACACTTAAATCAACAGAAAATGTAGGAGAACTTTTCGGCCCAAATCCCCCTGCCTTCAGTTTCTTAGACTGGAGAAAGTACCAGGAAACAAGGACATGGAAAGGGAGCTGGGGGAGAACTTGGGGTACAGTCAGTCTGTTCTCCCAGCAATCAGCAGAAGAAATAACAATACAAATCCCTTGCTGTCAATTCCATCAGCAAGGAGTAAACAAGAATGCAAAAATAAGTTAGTGCTTAAAATAAAATATTCTCTCTGAGTCTTTCCTCTATTTCTCAGTTTGGCTGTAAATCGTATAACCCTGCAGATACTGTGCTTGACAGAAAGAAAAACACAGATATGGGAATTTTGTCATAATTCCATGAAAAATGGTAAAAAGAAAGGGTCAGCAACTACATTAATGTGCAACTGGCACAACATTCTTGAAGACAGTGAATCAGAACTGAGGAAGCTGTGAAACAGGTAGGTGTGTCAAACAGAGGGCATGATGGCCTTTTATCTGAATATCCTGGGTTTGCTAGTTTGCAAAGCCAAAGCACAGGATATTAAAGACGTGTTGTATGACAGCTTTGTTCTTCTGATCACCAGTCAAGTTCTGCTCATCTCATTCATACAAATTGCCCCACCAACTTCAGCAGCTATATTAACATGGTTATTGTGAGCTAGTTTTGGCTTCAACACTAACTGGGTCTTCAGCAAAACTAGACTTTTGTAGTCATGGAACAGGAAACGGTAATGTGCAAATATTTACCACTGCTAGAAACTATGAATTTCACATTTACAATTACCCTAATGTCTGCCTAGGATAGAATGAATCATGTCTTTTCCTAACAGAATGATTTATCCTATAAATATTTGTTGTAAAAGCAAGCCTCACTATGGAAGGCAGCAAGGAAATAATTTCATCTCTTCAATTAGAAGAAGTACTCTAATTGACTTTTGACCTTGATAGTCCTATAAGGAGTAACAGAACCTCTCTTACCCACTTTACACTGTGTCTGTTGTGTAATGTTTAAATAAGGCTGTAATTCAGAGAAATGCTTCCCCTTGTTAAAGTGTCAATAAAGTTCTTATTGTTTAAGGAAACTCCTGGTCTTGTGCTTCAGCTGTGAATATTTCTTCATTCAAAAAAAAGCCCCAACCCTGACTGTCTTTTAATCTTTCCTTTTTCCTTCAATGTTCTGCAAAAATCTAAGTTGTACCTGGCTGCCTGTTGTGTGTGCACACTGCAGACCAAATCATCGTACCACGGACAGGACCTCCTGAGGGATGTGATGGTGAGCTTACCCTATCTTTACCTTTTGCTGTTGCTGATTTTTAATTTCAGTGGTTCCTGGTTATTCATTCCCAGTTTTGTGACCATCCTGGGGCAATGTACAAAGAAACCAGACTATATACTTTCATTATGGTTACATTTTTATTCAGATTTATTTTCTGTTGAGGAGAAAACTCACAGTCAAGACAATGATAGGAATAACAGAAGAATTATAATCTCTGGGGTCCAATAGAGGACAAACTGAGAACTGAACTATCTCTGTAGAGAAAAATCTTAATTGATAGTCAATCTCACAGGGGCCCAGAGAATATTTTTTTCCTGCTGGTTCATGCTGTTTGAGTATTCTGAATGTGTAGGAAACACACTCATGTTTGTTTGTCACATTTCACAAGCTGACAAGCCACTGCCAGAAAAAATGCAGCCTGTTTTCAGTGAGTTTTGGCCAGGTGAGGAGACCCAAAGTGACACGTTTCTTCTCTACACATATGTCCTCCCTGCCAAAAATAGTTGTGAGATTAATGAAGGGCACGTACATCTGTCTTCTGTGTTATGCTCGTATGAAGATTGTCAGAACTGTATTTATTGCAATTTTGATACAATTCTTTCTAGAAATTAAACTACGCAGTTGTACACTCTGTTGCCTTTTAGTTATGGTTAGTTTTAGATGAGCTGTAATACCAGTACCTGCCAGATTAAGAAATGGGATGAATGCCAAACTGTGGAGTCTGCTGGGCTTTCCAGCAGCCATGATGAGCCAAGGGAGCTGTGCCTTTCCTATGAGCATTCCTTGGGAACAGGAAGAATCCTGGCCCTTGTGTGTGGAGTTTGAGAGGTATCTGTAGCTCTCTAGATACGAAAAGTGAGGAGGAAAATGGCTAATTCATTCAAATTTGGACTCAAGAGAAAGGTAACAGTATGTATATGAACTGTGCTGTGAAATCAGGTGAAGAAAGAAGAGCATCACACGCCACGAGTAAGAGTCCACTACATGAAACTGGATATAATGGTAGCATCAGCTGAAGAAGGGAACTTAAGACAAAATCGTGAATTTACGACTTCAGGTCAATTGTACACATGCAAGCAGTCATAACAAGAGCTAACTGTGTTACTGTGAGGTCAGATATCTTGGCCCTATGTAAAATGTAGCAGAATTAGTGCACATTTCCTTGTGAAATAATCTTACAAATTCTTTATCTCATGGGACAGTTTACTGCCTAAAATAGCCAATTTTCATGTCTATGCATAAGATTAACTTTTCATTCCCTTAACTCGCCCTACATTTGCAAATCATACGTTTCTGTAATTTTTTTTTGTTTCTTTCAGTCCAGAATGAATTTTAGAAGAAAACCAATTTCTTTCTTTTCCTTCTTTTTTTTTTCTTAATTTTTTTTTTTTTTAGGCTTGCATTTGACTCGCCTGCTTTCATATTTCTAACTAGATCTATGGATGCAGGTCTATGCAAGGATGCAGTTCTGGTGTTTTACAGGAGAAATTTAGGAAACAGGCTAAAAAAACCCCAACAACCAGAAAACAAACCTACAGAGCATTAAATTGAGTATTACACAGTCAGTTCTCTGAGGTGCATGCAGTGAACTTAATCTGAAAAAGTATAGTTATCACTAGCTGTAAAGATTTTCCTGAGTTAATATCATAAAAATGCTATGGATGTATGTACTATGTATAAACACAGATACATCTTGCCGGGAAAGTCAACTCCAAGCTGTGAGCTTTCTACAGCCTAATTTTTTCTGAAACACACAGGAAGGTTCTGCCTGCACCAACTCATCAACAGTGCTTGCACCTTGACCAGTAATGACACAGATACTGAAGAAAGTAATAAAGGAGATAGGTATATCAAGAAGAAGACAATTCAAGAAATAAAATCAGTATTTTGCATGAAATAATCTCAATTACACAGCTTTCCTGTATCTAGAGGGATAGATGTAAAAGCAGACATACAATTATGATTGACAGTGCTGCCATTACTAATGTAAATTAATAAGTTATTACAAGATATGATCAAAAGGTTTTGGAGGCCGTCAGGGTGAAACCCTGGAGCAAGTATCAAGTCTGTATTTTTTATTCATGAAAATAAAATGTAGTAAATCTCCCTTCCTGCTGTGTTTCTTGCTTGCAGGATGGAGTGCGATGAAGGAGTCTTTTGGAACACAGGTTCATTTATGCACGTCTGGTCTGCCCAAGTCAGGCAAGTGTGAGAAACACTTACAGCAAAGCAAGATCTCTGGGTACCTATGTTTTTGGAAACTTTCTATTCTAGTTGATTAAAGTCAGTACCAACCAACAGTGTCTGCTGAAAAAGAGAAAGCTATGGACAACCAGTAAGCAGTTTTTGATCTGACATCCCAAAGCAAACCTCCTGTTCTCCAGTTGGTAAGTAAGTCCGGAATCAATACGAACTTATGATTGTATTATGTCATGTTAAGAAAAAAATAACTTGTTCTCATTTTAACCAGGTCAAAAATACACTCTCAGGTTTTGACTTCTCACTTTTTTTGTTTTCTTTCTATCTGTCCATAGCAAGGGTAATGGAGGCTTCTAAACTAGAGTATCAGTAGCCAGACATTCTAATTAGCATGTCATATTCATTTAATAACCCATACCTCTGTTTCTTTTTTCTTTCTTTTTTTCTTTTTTTTTCCTGAACTGGAGAGGAAACATTCCTGGACTTGCTTTCTTGTCTGGCATACATGCTAGGGAAGAAACGTTCTGGTTTTTGAATTTTTCTCCCTGTTATTTTAAGGGGCAAAAGTAAATGCATGTCCAAAACACTTTACTGCTTTTAAAGTCCTTCTGTATTTTAATGTGCCTCAGTATGACAAAATAAGAGGATATCTTTAAGTTTAGTAAGTCTCCTTTTCCTGTGTACTTTAATTTATTTTTCAGGCATTTCAAAGTGACTGTGTGGCACTCTATACATTGTAAAAAAAAAAAAAAAAAAAAAGGCCTCTAGAAATGCTAGTCATGTCTAAAGTGAGAATAATTGGCCCTGACAGAGAGGAAAGTAGTAATTGGAATGAGACTTGTTTAAATAACAGTTTAAATTTTCTTTCCTTACTTTTCCGATTATATGCACTATAAAGCAGGATTTCTTTACCCTGGGTGTTTCACAGAGTCGTTTCTGTATGCAGCATGCCCAGTACTATAACTCAAGTAATAAGCCCAGCTATAATTTGGATTAGACTTTGAGTTTCGTTCCCTTACATACAAATACACCATTCAATTGGTATTAACACTGTATCATCAACATATTCAGTAGGCTGAAGCAGGACAGGCTAATTGCGTCCTCTAATTCTTCTAAGTTATCATCATTCCTTCATTCTGAATAGTTAAATGGAAATTCAGATGCAACACTAGAGGAGGAAAAACATGCTTAAAAATTTGAGGTATGAATACACTTCATGTTCTGCTAAACACTCTCCTCACTGTTAGTATCCAAGGAAGAGTAAAGTTACTGCATTTTTCAGCCCTTCCTCAGTGTGATTTGTGTTGTTCTTAAATACAGCTTTGCTCAGAGCTATGCAAAACAGGTGTTTTGAAAAGGTTTGGAGTATGTCAATGTTTAGTACTCTAACATGACTGAGAATATTTTCCTATTGAGCACATCTGTCTCTAGCAGTAGATGCAGCCCCCATCTAAATAGTAGTGGGGGTCTATGTGGTCACATCTGCCCTCCTTCAAAATATTTATGGCAAATATAAATCAAGGCAAGGATTGACTTGAGAATCTGGAAGGATCAAGTGACATCTGCCGTAGAACAAATGAAATCTAAATGTTCCCTGATTTGCAGAATAATACGTGAAAGATATTGTATGAGTTCCATAATTTCCTACTGCAGCTTTAATGGACACAGCCAGAACATACCAGCCCTGCTAATATCACGGGTCAGTTGTCCTTCCAATAACCTTTGATGTTTGTCTCCTGATCCTTTAGCTAAAACCTGCAAAGTGTCTTAGATGATCTCAGTTTTGTGTTTGGCTTTCTGCTGGGTTTACTTGGGTTGCAGGTTTTCTTTTTTTGGTTAGTCAGGGTTTTTGACTGGTTCATTGGTGGGTTTTTTAAAAGGAAACAAAGTCATAGGTGAAATTAGACTCCATTAATGTGAGTGATAAAATTCTACTGATTTCAATAACAAGGACTCCAATTCTTTTACAGGCAGTGAGTGGCTGGTTCACTTTCTGAACAGTGAATTTGCAGTGTCTGAAATTCAGGATTCAGAATCATTTGGATTCTTGATGCTGTCCGAGCTGTAAAACGGGGACCAATAATTATAATAGTTTATGATTTATGAGGGCCGTTTTCCAGTTATATCTATTCGAATAAAAAAATCTGAACCTTTAGCAGTCCTATCTGCATGAAAAATAAAACTACCGGGGAATTTATATTACAGAGATAACAAGATGAGATAAGGCTCTTCAGTTCATCTATATCTATATATTAGTCCATCTACCTTTTGCAATATAGATGATGTTACATCAGCTATTGATGCTTTTTCACCTGATTTATTTTAATCTTCCCAAAGGTATTCCATATTCTTTAAATACTGAATTACCTAGAAACTATTTATATGTGGAAAAGGCTAACATTTGTTTGAATAAGCATCAGCATTAGGTGGAATGTGGGGATTTTGTGGAAATCTCTGGCTTCAGTAGCAAAATAAAAAATTTGGCCTTAAAAATGTTTTATTTTCATTTCAGTTTTTGTTCAGGTGTATTAACAAAATGCCTTACGAGAGGTTTAGTTCAGCTGCTTGTATCTTTTTCTCTCTGACAAATCAGGCCTCTTCTGCTGAACTACAACTGCTACCAATGGATATCAATGGCTCTGCCCCAGGCCCTCATGCAGAGGTGCAGCTGATGAGGAAGGCAAGCCAGCAGGGTAGGGCAAGTGCTGACTACAATTACTCTGTGTGTCGGCCTCTCAAGAGCATCGTGATGCTTTTTTTGCAAGAAATAGCTCTAGAGCTGGTAATACTCTGTCACCCCCTGCAGAGGCCGAAGTAAGTTTGAAAGATGAAGAGCCTTCATGCAGAAGGAGAAAGCTGGGGTTGCATGAGACTGGTTCCAGTCTGGGTTAAATATGCCTGGCCCTTCTGTATTGCAGATCAAGAGTTCAAGTATAAAATGACACTGTGTTTTAAATGGGTATTTTCAGTGTAAGCAGCAGCTGTAAGTGCAAAAAGCAATGATATTGCCATCACACCCCTAACAGTCAAAACTGTTTGGAAATCTCATTTGTTTTTCATTAGTTACCGCAACAGTTTGAATAAAATCCTGTTCAATCTCAGCAAAGAGTACTTTGGAAATGTTAGTCTGTTATTCTTTAAACAAAGTTCAACAGCTATTAACAGAGCACTTGTTTATGATCTTCTATAAATATTATGTTTCTGTACTTCTTTGAAAATGTGGACTTTTTAATTTCATTTTTATTTTAGTAAAAACTGTAAAATTATGACTCACCAGCTGCAGAGTGCCAAGACAGGATATTTCCCAATATATGGGGCAAACAACATTTTTATGTATTTTTGTTACCAATCATATAAAAACCAGCTTATTTTTATAAATGGCTCCATAGGCCTGCACCATAAAAGTTGCATATAATTTTATCCCGGTTTTCAGGGATTTTGGTGCTCATTACCTTAGGAAATATAAACTCTCATGTTCCTGAGCAAAGTCGACATTTTAGTGATCAGTGAAACCCACTCATTTTCACGCAGAAGTGGCCACCTTTGTTCTACTCAGCCAAGATCTCAGAACCCAGACAGCAAGTTGAACAGGACAAAAAATAGGAGCCCATGCTGCTATGAAGTTTCAGTACAACAGCTTAAAAGGAAGTTGCAAAATTAGCAAGGGACGAGTGGTGATATTTTTTTCTAATTCCTTGAGTGCATATTCTTGTGGGATAGCCACACAGATATCACCACTTACTTGTAAATCATCCAGAAAAAATCATGTCTGAAATTAATGAAGGAAGCAAACTTCATTACATTATGATGGTTATAAAGCTTGCTGTAATAATACCTATAGTGGTTTACCTCCCGAGCATGGAATGTGCCTGACCAAAAGAAGTTCCATTGAACTATTTCTATAATTAACGTGGGGATGTTAGTGGGTAGTTTAATCCCCAGATGTATATTTTATAATAGCTTAACCTTCTCCCTTATGACTACTGCTATTTAAAGCAGTAGATTTAGATTTAAATCCAAATTGAATGAGTTGTGGCATTGCTTTTACTTGTGTCTAAACCTTTCAGTGGCTTTTCTCAAAACTGATATAAAATTAGATGTAGGTTTATGGTTTAGGACACACTAATACATTCTAGTTTCAGATAACACCTTTGGTTTTATCACTGCTTGAACTATTTTATTTTTATCCTAGGGCTAGATCCATTACCTCTTAATTGGGGAAAAAAAAAAAAAAGAACATGCAATTTAATTTTTGAAATTGAGTTTATGCCTTTGTTCCAACCTGTTTCCAAGTGGTGTCAAGGCACGATATAAAAACTCCAAATCTAACCTCAGTAGAAGGCAAATGAAATCTCAAGGAAGGATTTTTTCCTTAAGTCCTAAGAGCCTGAGTAATAAACAGGAAAAGCTGTAAGAGTTGTAAACAAACTCAGAGGAGAGCAGGTTAAGTAACTAAGATGCAAAACATGAACGTGGAATTTATCTTGGGAGAAAGAAAGGAGGCTTAATGTAAAGGTTAATTGAGTTTTGATTATCTTCTACAGGGAAATCCTTTGATGGCTCTGAGGAGGAGGTGTTTAAAGAAAAGGAGAACTTCAAATACAGTAGCATGTGCAACATCACCACAAGCTGTGGAACAGAAGTACATTTTAGCAGGTAATTAGCAGGGACTAGTGATATGCAGAGTGATTTGTAAATCACTCGTTGGGTGTTAGCCAGAAGTAACCTAGCCAGAGGAAGGTAGGATGACTGCTAAAGGCATTAGAAAGAGCCAGTACCTGATCAAAGGGATGCAAAGAATAGGGAAGTGTCAGGAGCTTGGGCAGGCTTAGTAAAACAAAGGAGAGTGGATTAGACTTGAAAACTCTGACAGTAAGTCACAAAAATGGAAATTTCCTTCACATACCAAGGGATGACTAAGACCACCATTGCTTATAGCTTCTGTCTGTTGTGCCTCAGCTGTGCAGGTGTCTCTCCCTGATAGCATCCTCTCAGGTGCTGTGTCCTGCTGTTGGGTCCCACAGGCTGAACAAACCCAGCTCCCCATCCTCTCCTCTCAGGTCAAGTGCTCCAGAGCCATCATGGCTGTCCTCTCCTGAACACATCCTGGGGTTTAAATACCTTTCTTGTATCAGGGAAACTAACTGGAAGCAGCATCAAGATGCAACCTAATGAATGCTGACTGAGCAGGGATAATCCCTTCCATTGCTGTGTCAATACAGTCCTGTAGCTTGTTGGCTTTGCTGCTGCTCATGTGTATCTGCTGCCCACCAGACCCCCAGGTCTTTCTTAGCAGAGCTGCTCCCCAGCCAGTCAGTCCTCAGCCTGTCCTGGTCCTGGGTGCCAGTCCCTCCCCAGTGCAGGATGTTGTGTTTGTCCTGGTCCAATTTTATTGAGTTCCTGTTGTCCCATTCCTCTACCTGTCTAGGTCCCACAGGACAGTAGCACTGCTGTCAGGCGTGCTGCCTGCACGTTCAGTCTCCTGCTCATCGACACTGAGATTCAGCAAGGGAAGGGAGAAGGCAGAGAGCACTGCACACAGCAGTTTAGAGACTGGAACCAGGTAATTACTTTTTAAAGATCTTTCTAGTCAAAATATGTTCATAAAAGCAACATAGCATCCTGGAATTATGTGAAATTAGGTTTGATGTAGGATAAAAATAATTTTCTGACCTTATTTTCAGGATACAGTATTCTCCTAAATCTATTAGGTCTGTCAGAAACTATCTCTTCAAACAGCAACAAAGTGTTGCTCTATCTGGCAGGCCCTCTCATGTGACGCTGGGTTACGATTCTGCAGGCCAGGTATGACGGAGTAATGGGCTCTGTGAAATACACAAGGTATAATTCTCTTTTCCTCTTGCAGGGATTAGAAAAACAGGATGTGAAAGGAACGAAGTTCAGACACAAAACCAAAACAAAATTAAAAAACCTCTTTGCAGTTCATGAGGTGACCATTCGCAGGCTCTCAGTAATTTATGGTTATTCCACAATACTGTATAAGATTAGTTCAGGTTACATTAGGCTACAATGCTTGACTCCCACTCTGGATATTCTGGCATCCAGCTCCAAGACCAATTTTGGTGTGATAACAAATTAAGTAGTGGTTTTTTCCCCTCTTCTTTTTTTTTTTTTTCCCCCTGTTGCATTAAGTTGCAGTGTTGCCTTTTTAGTGACACTCAAGATTACTTTCTGCACACATGATGTTCCTGGAGGTTCTGACTGTTTTTTCCCCAGTTGCAAGCTTTTTATTTTGTTTCACTTTACATATTACATATTCCTATAGTCATCTCTCTTTTTAAAATGCAATGTCAAAACAAGATTTGAGCCAGTGGGAGCATGTAAAAGTCTGTTCACAGTTAACTTGCTGAATTGGAAACCAGATATTTCTTCAAATTGTTTGAAGTCATTAGGCAGACTTTGGGCAACAGCAGAAGTCGGGGTAGCTAAAATTCACTGTGCATTGGGAAGGAGATGCATACCTAAGCAATACTTAAAATCCACAGAATACAGAATAGGTTTAATTTTAATCACATTTATATTGGACCAGTTTATAACAGCTATGTTCAGTCAGGGAACTGAACTGTGCTATGTGATTCAATATATTAGTCACAAAACATAGAAAACAAATATCTCATGTGAAACAATCAGTTAAAAATAACAGTTTGCAGCTCAAATCAGACATGAAAAATTAGCACTTGAACACAGAATTTATAAGGTAAGGACTTGGGGGTACTGGTTGA
>NW_010243164.1:0-551 GCF_000690775.1 Eurypyga helias | reverse complement strand
TGGGTTTGGCTTACAAGCCAAAGGACAAAAGCTAAAACCAAATCACCAAGCTGTCTTTGGAATGCCATTACAACTTTCTGCCTAGGGCTATTTTCTCTTCTAATGCATTTATTTGTTGTACTAAGCAATCTTTCTCTAAACTAGTTATTTCAAGGTAGTAAGAAAGCAAGTCTTCATTGCCTTCATTGTTTAAAAACTGGTGTTCATCCTCTATGATACGCACCAGCTCTTCAGTTAACACATCCACTTTATCTTCAAGTTCAGAAGAGGACGAGTAAGTGCAGGTTTCTTTTTCAAGGCTAAAAAAGATGGAAAGGAATATTGAAGATCATACAGTGGAAATGCCACTGTTAGTGATATTTGTAGACTCTTCACAAGAGGAAACCAGAAGGACAATTTTCACCAGTACTTAACTCTTTTTTTTTTACTGAGAGAGTCGTGGTAGCTTACAGAGAACTAAGTGGTCTTTCTGTGGCATACAGATCAGACCTGATGCCAGGGTCCTTCATATAACGTGCCCAGATGCAGGAGGTCATGGAGATTGGCTTTGT
>NW_010243163.1:33286-34419 GCF_000690775.1 Eurypyga helias | reverse complement strand
GGCGATGGGCAGCCTGTGCGCCAGGATGCCCAGGCGAGGGTCATCCGGAGTAAGCCCCACCGCCTGAACGAGCGCAGGAAAGATCCGAAATGCGTGGGAATGGGGAAAGGCAGGAGGAGTCTTACGAGCAGCAGCATTGCCAGGCAGGTTGCTCCAACATTTAATGTGCCAGGAGTAAGTGCTTTCACCTGGGGCAGAGGTACTGAGGATAAAAAGGAATTATACCAGAAAGTGTCGGAGAGAATAAAAAAGGACCTTCTGAACTAAATCCTGAAAACACGGTTCCTGTAAGTTTTCCATTAACATGAATCCTTTTCCTCATACTAGGAGTTTGGGAAGCTCAGAGAAGTGTTTTAGAAAACACCCGAACACCCCTCATCTTTCAGCCGTGAAAAAGCCTGGGTTTTATTCATCCTCCCGCCAGTACCCCGTGAAGAAAGCATCGCCATGTTGTAGGTTTCCGAGTTGCCTTGCAGAGAGCAAGCCCGAGCGCACCCTCGCACCAACGGGCACAGCTCCTGCTTTACAGGGCACAGGGCGCAAGGGGCCTGTGCTGTCTCAGTTTGAAGGCAGAGCGAGTGTGGGAGCAGAAGGACGTGTCCTGGGGAGGGGGGGTTCAGCCGGTGGCAATGCCCTGGTCTTGAGATTACACATTTGTCACGGGCCATGATCATCGTTTGAACTTGTCCTCCAGGAAGCAAAATCCACATTGAGCCTCTCACCTGTTGCTGAGTGGGCTAAAACAGGAATAATTTGGGCTCTGTTAGGAATACCCTTGGTCTTGCCTGAAAGACTTAAAAATCAAAACCTTCCAGTTAGATTTCAGCACAAGTTAACTTCTACTTGTTAAGACCTCATTGCAGCTTTCCAGTATCAGAAGGGGGGCCTACAAGGATACTGGGAGAGGACTTTTTACAAGGACCTGTAGTGATAGGACAAGGGGTAATGGGTACAAATTGAAATCAGGGAGGTTTAGATTAGATATCAGGAAGAAGTTCTTCACGGAGAGGGTGGTGAGGCACTGGGACAGGTTGCCCAGAGAAGCTGGGGATGCCCCATCCCTGGAAGTGTCCAAGGCCAGGCTGGTCTAGTGGAAGGGGGGCCTGCCCCTGGCGGGGGGGGGGGGGCGAAGT
>NW_010243163.1:30632-33255 GCF_000690775.1 Eurypyga helias | reverse complement strand
ATCTTTAAGGTCCCTTCCAACCCTAACCATTCTATGATTCTATGATTCTACTTTTGTCACCGTGCAGGATTTATCAGAGTGAGAAATGACTGGAGGATCTCGGCTCGTGTTTTCTGGAGTGAGAATTTCCTGCTTGTTTCCATCTGCTGTTACTCAGATGTGCAGCTTTTATGTCCTCACGTTAGAATGAATAACACCTTTTTTACCCGCCTGCTAAATTCTGGACAAAGGGAAGGGATTAACCTCCAGCCAGCCTGTCCCACACAGCTAAAACGTTGTAAACGTTACGCTGTGGGCAGGGTTATGTTGGTAACTGTTGCTGTGAAACTCATGTTCCTGCTCCCTGGCCTTCCTTCACCCCCGCTCGTACATTTGGAAAGTCTTTGAGATTTCCCGTTGGGTTGGAAATGGATCTTCTGCTGAAAAACACACTTTGTTGCTTCGGAATGGCAATTAACTGTAGCTGTAGTCATCAACAGTCATTCAGAGAAAGGAAAACTGCATCAGTAGGTGACACAGAAATGTAAATATCATTAGCGGCATCAGTGGAGGGGAAAAAATACTGTAAGATCTGCAGTACATGTCAGAAGATCTAACAGGAATGAAAATGCCATTCACATTTAAGCGACAGGGTTACTGAGGCGGAAGAGAGAACATCTACTTTGGAATGGAAAGCTGTTAGCAGGCAGGAAAATACTTACAGAAAATGTCAGGACAAAGGTGGAACTAAATGCCTCCAATTTGTCCCTTTGTGAGTGGTTTCCAAGACTAACATTATGAAGATTGTATGCTTCCCCGGGGGAGGGGATAGAAAAGGGAAACCACCCATCCCGCTCCAGGACAGCATGTTATGATTGTTAAAATTGTCCTTCCAAGCTAGAAATCAGATCAGCAAGTAGCCCCTTCCACAACTGAACAACAATACACGTGGCTGAATTTTCTAGCCTGTTCGTAACTAGAGGAAAAAAATTACACCTTTTGGGTGAAGCATGGTTTTATTGTGGTGCCTTGCACAAAGGGTTTGGGTTAGTTAATGCAATGACTAAAAATCCAAAGTGCTAATTGAACGGATGATGATGGTGATTAATGACCTTTTATTGCTGTTACCTATAACTTACAGTGTTCACTCAAATCAAAATCAGAGCTGAATTTAGGGGGAAAAAAATGTTCTTATTCTGCACTGTGATTTTATCAGCTCTTTTAGAACTGGTCTAATTGGATTAATCTCTGGAAGAGACTTTTGGGAAGATCTAGGATTCATTAAGAGGAGGCTGGGCACAGTCATCCCTTACCAGGGCAGGCAGAATGCTGATGCTGGGCACGAGTCTTGTGTCATGCGTAAATAGGGATAATAAATGGTAAGCCAGTATGTTCTGAACTGGGATACTGATTTCAGCTTGCTCACCATGTATTTCCCCCTATATACTCTGTTAGATACAAATCTCTTTTCCTGTCCCACGTAACAGTTCAGTGTAACTGACAATCAGGTGGCGTATGTCATTCTCTTCCTGTTTGAAATTCATAACTGAAAGTAGTGCCCACTTTTGGCAACATATTTTAAGCAGTACTCATGTTGAAAGCCACTACAGAGGTGTCAGCTACCCCGGCTCGTTATGGCTGTGGTATGGAAGCTGGAAAACTGCAAATTAGAGCTGACTTCAAGCTGAAAATAAAGATTTCAAATAAAGAACTAATTCAAAGTGCCATAACCGTAGTAATGATAGTTGTATTAAATATCGTGGGCATTCAAGTGCTCAATCATCCTTTTCATCATCTTGATCCATCAGATGTAAAACATACACATTTGAATCGCCCCAAATGACTAAAACACTGTTGAGCATTAGCTGGGAAGGTGGGAACTTCACAATGTCAAAGATCTGAGAGTCTTCAGCGTCCCTGGTCTCATGCAGTGGTCTGAGCCCAGTCCATCTGTATAGGAATAACTCATCCTTCCAAAAGGGTCAGATCCCTCAGACAGGGATGATCCCATCTTCTTTTTTACCTCCACTATTTTTAACACTTGACACCTCAGCAATGCAGATGTCCTCTGGCCTGCATTTGCTGACCAGTTGTATTGATGCTAAAATATCAAGAATCAGCCGATCAGGTTATTACTGTTTCAACTTGAAGTAATGTTTTAGCTTGATGGCAGGCTATTTCATAGTATCATAGAATCATAGCAAGATTTGAGTTGGAAGGCATCTTTACAGGTCATCGACCAGCTCCCCTGCAATGCGCAGAGACATCTTCAACCAGATCAGGTTGCTCAGAGCCCCGTCCACCCTGACCTTGAATGTTTCCAGGGATGGGGCATCTGCCACCTCTCTGGGCAATGTGTTCAGTATTTCACCGCCCTCATTGTAAAATGCTTCTTCCTCATATCTAGTCTAAATCTACCCTCTTTTCATTTAAAAACACTGTCATATCACAACAGACCCCACTAAAATGTTTGTCCCCACCTTTCTTGTAAGTCCCTTCTGAGTACTGGAAGGCTTCTACAAGGTGTCCCCAGAGCCTTCTCTCCTCCGGTTGGCTTTCTGGGCTGCCAGCGCACACTGCCGGCTCATGTCCAGCTTTCCATCCACCAGTACCCCCAAGTCCTTCTCCTCAGGGCTGCTCTCGA